>NW_017671625.1:84627-181148 GCF_001879085.1 Nicotiana attenuata | reverse complement strand
ATATATATTTAAAATGGTCATGTATTTTACTTTAAAACCTTTAAAATTAGAAGTCCGATGAAAGCAGCATTAGTTGAAGTTCGCTCTCAACTTCAAATGCACATATTAATTCCACGTCAATAACGTAAGTATCTTAATGTTCTAATCACTCCAAGCACATTATTAGCATGTTGAATATTGTTTTCTAGAAATATAAACGCTCGATATTAAATTAAAGTCATCAAACACTATGTACAAAGGAGAAAATAAGGAAAAGCAAAATAGTGAACCATAATCTTCTTCAAAACGTGTCGACATAGTAGTAACGATTGTGTATAACTATATCATACGTGTCATGTCACCACCATGCAAAAGTCTGTGAACTCAACACGTGTCACTTCTTTAGAACTAAAACTAAAATTGGATAAAATCTCACTCTATCTTACTCCAAAGATTTTAAAGAATCTGATTTTATAGTTGAAAACTTGAAAATAATCGCGTGATAAAAGAAAAGAAAAGACAATGGCGACAGTTTCACCACCTCCATGGCAAGTTCTTGTTCTTGTTTCAAACCATCTTGATCCAAAAACACTAGCTAAAGCTTCTTGTGTGTGCAAATCATGGTCTATTTCCATGTCTTCAGATCAAATATGGCAACCCCTTTGTTCCACTCATTACCCTTCTCTTTCCACACTTCATACTTGTTATAATCCCACCGTCTCTTACCGGCGGTTATACGCCCTCGGGCACAGGGCGAATAATCGCCGGCTGAAACAGCCGTCAAAACCCCGTATTTCCCTTAATAACATCATTTTTGCACTTAACATCTATAAAACCACTACACGAATGGTGACTTTAGTCAAGCATGGAAGTCAACTTAGTTTCGACAAGAAAGGCGTTTTTCGGTTTGATATTGATGTCGAGCAATGGCAAAGGTAAGTGTTGGAGGGGTGTTCACGAATTACCTCTTTATAACAACCTCGTTTGTTTTAAATATTTTTGAATGTTAGCGCTATGACAGTGAACATATATGATAAAATAACACATGAAAATTGGTTCCGAAAAAATTTGACTTTTATAGTGAAGTTTGTTATGTAGGGATGTGTTATCGAGAGGTTTGACTGTACTTTTGTATATAGGAAACGGTTTCATTATATATATTATGTTGAATCTCTTTGATTGTGAAGTGTAATCACTCATGTATCAAGATTGCATTTGTTTGAATTTTTCTTGTTAGGATTCCTGGCTCTGCCACTGAAGTCAAGAACGGGGATTTGGGGCCGTTTGATACACTCGGTGACCTGAGGGTGACATGGGATGTGATTTTGGAAGGGTTTAAGGGAGTTTTTAATGTGATGAATTGTAAAGGGAAAGGTAGGTTTGTTTTAGGGTTGGAAGGGTGGTTCTCGGAGGAGCTGCCGCCACCGGGATGTTGCTCGAGCGACACGGTTAGCGGGCTCGTGGCGGATTTGAGGTTAGGGTTAAAGGTAGAAGATGGAAGAGCGGTGGTTGAGAGAATGAGTGCAGGAGTTTTGAGTATAGTGAGCTGGAGATATCTTTTTGTTGAAGATGCTCTTAGGTATTTGCAGCATTTTCTTTCACCTTGTGATGTGTAAATTAAATAATGTTGGGAAGTAGAAATAGTTGTGCAAACGGTGTTCTAATGATATTGCTGTATTTATTTGTGCAAACAGTTCACATAATTAAGTCATGTACTATTGATAATTTTTTAATCTACGAACGCCAAAACTCAGCCTATGTAAATAGAGTGTTATCGCTTCAGTTCTCTTTGAATACTTGCTTTCATGATTTTATAATAATGATTTAAGAAGAAAAAATGCAGGACAGACTATAGATATTAAAGGTATCATGTTATATTTTGCGAGTCTAAAATATTTCGAGATTAATAGAGCGGAATGTTTCTGCGCAATACCCAAATTTCATACCTAGCTGGATGGAAAAACACACAACTAGAAATAGACTACTCATTTCAATTTAGACGATATGTGTTGAGTCAAACTACCCACCCGTAAGCATTTCACGTTACGCTTGGCCGGGTTGATGCGATGTTAACGGTCTATTTTAATGCTAGCCTATTTCAGGTCGATGATTCCAATAGAGGTCTTTTCCAATATATGGTACTATCATATATGATGGAGGATGGTCATAAAAAATACATTAAGTTCCCAAATTATGCATTATACTATTAAATTTGGCTAATTTATCAAAAACTTCAGTAGCTTTTATATGCTTCATCATTGGCTTCCCCAACTCAGCCCATAACAAACTGCAATCATCAATAAAATGAGAAAAGCGATTGTTTCCTTTTTGTAACATGTTATTCATCTATTTGGAACTAAATTTTTTCTCTAGTCACTGGAAATCAAATTGAAAAGTTGTATATAATGCTGAGATCTCACACATATAAAGGACTCTTGGCTCGCAAAAGTCTGCATAAAGGTGCTCTAATACATTGTTATACACAGTATTTATGTTACCTTATGTGTTCATTATACAATATATATAAGTATTGCATAAAGCTGTATAAGCAATGTATAAAGGCGTATTATACACCTTTTATACATTCTTATACAGTATGTATACACTTCCTGGAGGGCTCATAAAATCCAGTTAAACACCACCATATTTCCACCCGGTTAAGCTAGCAACTTCGAATAGTGATCTAAAGACAAAAGTGAAGTAAAATTGGAACCCAATTGCGATTGTCAATTTCGAATGTAAAAATCTGAGAAAAATGTCTGGAGTCCGTGATTGAAATTTTACCTCTTTGAGGAGATTTAGATCACCATCTCTTATCTTCGTCTAATAAATAAATTAAAAAAAGCTCAGATTCAATTTTTTTCTGTTGCAAACTAAATCCAGTAATCAGTGCTGCTGGAGTTAGAATTCACAAAAAAAAATCCAGAATTCGCGGTAGTTAACTAAAATAACACAGGATATGAAGCTCTCATCCATTAAAACTGGGAATAGATGTTATAATGTCCACCTAAAAATACATAATTCTGGCAACGCTGATAATGAGATCAAGTTTTAGAGCTATCTAGAATCCAAAAGAGATTCAGAAGGAGGAGAAAATGAGTACTTGAACCACACCCCAATAATTAGCGTACAGAAATCTCATTCTCAATGCCAGTCCTACTGTTTGACAGAGGAAACTTACTCGAATGTCAGAACAAGGGATCACCCCAGGTATAGACGAGCTCAAAGGGAGGGAGTGAAGCAAGAACCATCCGTAATCCTGGAATGGCCTAGAATCTCAGTTATCTACATCTTTCAAGAGGCTGTAGGCTCCATGACATAAACAAGTAATGCGCCTAAGCATAAACATAAAACCATCTCAATTATGTGATATCTACATCATCTGCAGTTGAAGATCAGCATCTTGCTGCGCAAGCTCCACCATCATAGCCTCATCAAAGGATTTGTTGATGCTCACGTCTTCACTCATGCCCTAAAAAGAAAAGGATACATTTATCATTTGAGACAATCATCTGGATCCATAAAGCTCGATAACTACTTCCAATAAGGCTTGTTAATCAAGCTTCGATCACCACATTCCCCTTCATATATATTTGTGTTTCAAAAAGAAACTACGAAAGAGGTGAGAGATGAAGCCTTCAATGGGAAACAAGGAACACATGGAAGAGGGCTTGCACCAAGATCGGGGTAGAAGAGGGAAAACAAGGGATATCTGGAAGGGACGTGCACCAAGAAATGTGAAGAGTAAATAACATTTTGAATATCTCAAATTAACCTTGCTCGGATGCATACCTTTCTACGCCTTGTCTTCACCATTTTACGATGCTCTTGTCAAGAGGATCCCCAGGGACAATGGCCCAATGATCAAACACCGAAAGACAAAATGCCTGCCCTTGGATGTGATACCTCAAGTCCGTCTCAAAACCAAAGGACTCAATAACTGGTAAAAGTGCCTGGACAAAGAAGTGTGCATTTGAGAAAACCTGATGTTATAACATGAGAACATTGTATCAATAATCCAGGATGCTATCTATATTTAGAAATCAAACCTTGACGATGTAGGCAGGGGTCCCAGGGTGAGGAACATCTGCAGTAACACGTCCACGCCTCCGAGACAACACCGTGTATATGGCAGAGCGACAAAGCATGGATGTTTGGATCTGATGCAAGACACCAAAAAGTTAGCCCAAGTTTCACACAAGAAAACATCTTAAAATCTATTTTTCTTTTAGTTCAAATTTTATCCCTATTTCTGTAACTAGTTGAACCCAACCAAGGCTCAACAATGTACTTTTCTTATCATTTGAACATAGTAAAAACATTAGCAAGAATGTCACCAATATCCTGTCCTCACAGTTCCCGCTACTAACCTTTTCATGATATAAATGGCCACAGAGCAGCAGCTCCAACAATTAGAATAATGTGTTTTATACAGCTTACCACTTTCCCCTTCTTTTTCTACGTGGTGATCTGAAGAACTTAACAAACAATTTATCATAAATGTGTTCACAAAGTGTGCTCCAAACAATACAAAAAAAAAAAACTTGAGACAGACAACTTAACCTCCACATAATACACAGGTTCCATAAGCCTGGGTGTTGCCATAAGGAAAGAAGAGTAGGCTACACGTCGTGCAGTGGAAATAATCTGACCCGGTACAAGATTGGACAGTGGCTCAGGTGCAATCTTCACATCAACTATTTTGAATTTAACATTTCTAATGGGCTCATCACAGAGGGGTCCTTCCCGAGCTCCCCATTGAAACCTGTTGAAATTTTGTTAGTCCAATAACTCAGGCAGTAAGAAAGCACAAAACTAAGAAATTCAAGTTACCCCTGAACAATAGAATCTTTAACAGCATTCAACAAGCTCTTGTCCACTTCACTTGGGAGTGTATCATCCAATAAGATGTTAGGTCCCTGCAAACATATTTGAAGTGTCAAAACAGAAAAATTCACCTAAACAATAGAAGCAATCCATTACAAAAGTTCAAAAGAACCAAGTGATAAAGCAACTATGCTACGTAACAATTGACCTGCTTATCAGGTCCAAATGCCCAGATGGACCGTGCAGCAAGCAGATCCCAGTCATATTTGGTTTGGAAAAAGTCACCAAGTTTCTTACTAGGCCAATCTGTGCTTACAATACCATTCTCAATATCCTCATCAAGTCCTTTCTCCAGTGGTTCAGCAATCTATAAGAAATATAAGTGAGCAAGGAGGGAAACAATTACTCAGCTTGCGGAGATAAAAAAAAAATAAACCAATTATCTCACCATGGTGATTTTATATTTCTTGTTTGGTGTTTCAGCAAAACATTTTATTGAAGACGTCTCAACTACAGTTTCACAGAATGAAACAACTGGATCAGCCACCTGAATATTGCGCACACAAAGGAAAAACACCTCTAGATCAGTTAAGTTTGATAAATGAGTCCTGCTGACAATAAGTTTTGCATTTGTCAATTCTCATAAAACGAGCAGAGAACTGACAAAGATGAATGCATGAAGAGAGAGAGAGAGAAAAGCACCTTAACTTCCACCTCAGAGTAAAGCTCCCTGAGGTCCTTCATTATGGAATCTGTTGGGCACATGCCCATGTTGTCCAGCCAAAGGCCCAATGGCCTAATCCTATTCTCTTTTGGTGTCCATTCCTATTCGGAATTGGATTCGTGTTTATTCCTATTTTGAGTGGATTTTGGCTTTAAGAGAAAGCACCACTCATGATCTATAAATAGGACAAGCTTGGAGAATTGTTCTATGCTCATTGATACAAGTCTTTGAAAGACTTAAGCACAAGAGTGGTTTTTGAGAGAGCTTTCATCAAGAGAGAAGAGAGAAGAAAAGTATTTGTTTTGCTGTAGATTTTTATTCCGACCAGCCAACTTCAAATCACGTTTTCCGATTCGTTAACCGTTGGATCGGGCTGAAATTTTGACTGAGTGTTTGTAACATCTTGGTCTTGGATTTGAACGGTGGAGATCGGATTTGGAGGTTCATAGCATCTGTATTAACCTGTCACCAATGACACACACAACAAATGTAAGTGGTCTAGCAATTCGGTGTAGTTATACCAGATAAAGTCCAGATAGAACTCAATTGTAGGAATACGGCTTTAAAAAAATAAATATTAGGGAATTAGGGAAAAAAGATAGTCACCAGTCACCACGTCTCATACACGTTACATAGAGTTAATCTGTTTCAGACGTATGTCTAACAACTTCATTGTTCTACGCAATCTGTTTTTAGAAGCATATGCCTTGATCTAGCATCCTATACAAACTTTGTGTCATGCTCTGAATCAAGAAAGAAACTGAACCAATCATAGAAATGAGAAGGAACTTACCATCACTCCTTCAACCGCATCAACAATCAAAACTGCGCCATCAGCAAGTCTCAAAGCAGCTGCCATCTCATCCGAGAAGTTGACATGACCAGGAGCATCCATAATGTTACACAGGTAAGACTTTGAATTGCTGTCTTCCAGGACTAGTGACATAGGAACAGACTTAATTGATATCCTCCTCTCTTGCTCATCTATTCTTGTGTCTGTATACACCTCATATGCTTCTCACTGTTTTGATCAAACGTAGATATATGGTGGGTTTGCTCCACCAGCATATCCATAAACAAGGTCTTCCCATGATTCATGTGCCCCACTAAAGCAACATTTCGAACCAACGCGGGGTTTGACATTAGACCTAAGAGAAACTGACTCGAAATATAGGTGGACGAATCCTTTACCCCAAGTTCAAACTTGAGATTCTTCACCGGTTTAATTATTGGCATTTCAAGAGGCTGTTCATCTTCATCCATGATCAATGTCTCCACTTCTTCGCCGTAAACCTCTTCAGCTGTCGGGTAGTATTTCTTGTCTTCAGCAAGGACAACTTGGTTATCCATGTCATCATCCTCTTGAGTGGTCAGCCATCCGTTTGATGCACCAGGCTGCTCACCATCAGAAGCAGCCCTCGAGGAGCACCTCATCTTCACTTTCCTGATCAGACTCAATTTCAGGACCAATATAGTTCCCAAATTCATCATATAAGCTTTCATCCATGGCTCTTAGTACCTGTTAAACAAAATTTCCGTCCATATCTATTAATTATTCAACTAAATCAACAAATATCAACCGAAGAAAAACACAAATTCACCAAACAGGTGCAGCTTACTGGAACAATATTCCCAAAACGTCTTATCAAACTACCTCTTTTTTTTTTTTTTTTTTTTTGTTGTTAAGAGCATATTCCAACGTCTCAATCTAAACTCACTGTCTAACATATAGATCCAATATACTAACATAGTCTCGAAATATTAATCCAAAATATGTGTACATAAATTACGGTCAAATTTGGAATCATATTCAAAGACGATGCAACAGTAGCTTTGATAGCAAACACAATGGCTTAAACCTCAATTTCTCAGAAATGCTTGTTGTCATAATTGCAGTATGATTACTTCCGATTATGCTATAGCCTATAGTCGTTGATACCTATTATCATTATTACTAGTTGGCCAAATTCAATAAAAAAAGATATACAAAATTTAGTAGTACCTGAACTAAGGGGATTCTCTTTTCCTTGTTAGCTAATGAGAGAAACAGCAAATAATTTGCTCCAAAGTAGACTCTTAAAAGTGTTATTAGGGGAACATAATTCCAACCTTCTGTGTCTTTTATTTCACCGCCATCACCCCATTGATCCTTTGTACCCTTAGCACATATTTTTCCATCTATTCTTACATGTGAAATTCACAAGGTGGGGCTAAAGCCCACCAGGCTTTTTTTTTTTTTTTCTTTTTTAAAAAGAAAATTAAGTACCCCAACCAAGTTAGATAATTTAACAACCATCATATATAATATAAAATTTAGCACACTAGCAATTAATTAGTACACTATTTTATATATAACAAATTTCCTTCACACTTAGTAATTAAGCCAATATCTACATACTAAATTAATTCTCCAATTCCATACTTAATAAGTGTATAAAATATTTTGGATTATTACAACAGTTGTGAAGCATGGTATGGAAACTGTCACTGAGCGATCAAATTCTTTTACGTAAAAAATATGTTAATGCTAAGTTCATGCTATTGTCAGAAAAGAACAGTAGCACTACATTCACTAAATTAAACTCTGAATCTACATAAAGATGTTGTCTAATATAGTTCCATCCATGCCTTCACTCTCCGATATAGCAGCAGCCTAGCTTAAATAAAGCTTACATTTATCTAATTAACACACACCCGTAAACGCCTTTTTTTAATAATTGTGGGGACCAGGCCAACTTGAGCGCATCCTGATTAATTTGACGGGGTACCTGCTAATTTAAGGGTCATTAGGTTACGAGGTGGGATATCCAGGGATTAACAATCCTAGGACTGTTATCCCACCTCGAATGGGACGGGTAATCGTAATACCAAGATTTTGGTATAAAATTCATACCAGTATTAGCTAGTACCGATAATCAAACATGGGTAAATGCAATCCCAAATTCTATAGCAATCCCTTAGTCGGTTGAAATTTAAACTTGAGACCTCATGGTTCTCAACCCACTCCATTGAGTGCCGCCGATAAACACACCTATTAGTCGAAGCAAACAGCTATATGGAATACATAAAAGGGTTTATTTAGCGACGTTGTAGGAACAAATTTTCTAACATTCAAGTATGCGAGACAGCATGAGCGAACAATTTTATTAGAAATTAAGTTCAATATATCAGATTGACGGTGATGAATTCAGAAGCAAATAAGAAATTGCAAAAACCGGTTTAGTGATTTTCTTTTAATGAAGTATTTTTATTTTTATTAATTAAAAGCTACCTATTCCAATTGTAACCATACAAGTATACCATAAATTTCAAATTTATTAACAAAAAAGGAATTCTAAACCTAAAATAATACAAAATATTGAAAACTTTCCTAATGTGAAATTTTTAATAATTTTTTAAGCTTGTATAGTTATGAACTCCCCTCCCGCAAAATCTTTTCTTTTTCTTTTTTTCTCCTCTTTGCAATTTTTTTATATATAATTTTTTCTGTTAAAAAAACCCATAAACTGGAGAATAAAGAATCGTAAACGTAAAAGGAGTTCAAAGTGCTCTTTTACCTAAAATATTTATTCAATTGTCAAAATTTTATTAAGAAAAGATACTCCTAAACCTAAAAGATCACAAAGTATTCGAAAGTAAATTTGCCATATCTTTTAAAGCTTATATCATTATGAAACTTCCCCTTTTTATAGCCTGTTTGGCCAAGCTTCTTTCGAGGCAGAAGCACTTTTTTTTGGTTAAAAGTGTTTTTTTTCTAAAATTAAGGTGTTTGACCAAGCTTTTGAAAAGAAAAAAAGTGCTTTTGAGGAGAAGCAGAAGCAGTTTTGGAGAAACAGAAAAAAGTAGTTCTTTTCAAAAGCACTTTTTTGAAAAGCACTTTTGAGAAAAATACACTTAAAAGCAGTTTTTTAAAGCTTGGCCAAACACTAATTACTGCTCAAAAGTACTTTTGAAATCCATTTGCCAAACACAAACTGCTTCTCGCCAAAAGTACTTTTGAGAAAAGCACTTTTGAGAAAAAGCACTTCTCAAAATAAGCTGATTTTTGCAGCTTGGCCAAACGGGCTATTAATCAGGCTTTCCTTTCCTTTTCCTCTTTGTAATTTTTGTTTCTTCCTTTTTTCTTCTTTGCAATTATTTTGATGAAAAAAAATCACTAAACTGGAAAAGTAAGAAATTTGTGTGGATTTTAAATTAGTTCCTTCAATTATTTAAATGCACATGTCCGACATGTCTTGAAAGTTCTAAAACTATATCAATCCTCATGAACGATCTCTATATATGATGTTGATATCAATGTAATTATTAAAAATAAATACGCACATAAGTTTTATAAGTTGTAAAATATAATGCACTAGATATCGCAGAAGCAAGACACAATGAATAGAGAAGACTTAGAACTTCTAGTATTACAGCAAAGACACGTTAATAATTATTATTTTATAGGTGGAAAGACTCTTAAATCTAAAGTACGCGCTTTGCGCGTGTACCCTATATCGATGAATAATTTTTTTTTTTAAATTTTCATAAATATTACATTAAAAACTATGATTGAATCATGAAATAAAAATTTAAGCTTCTAAATGAACAATGATTTTATATAGGTAACTCAATAAATTATGAAGCGCTGTCCTATAAAAATCCTCAATCATCATTCCTTATATTCAACTTAAATAAACTAAGTTTCACTTCTGTAATTTCATGTGCTCAACTTCACAAGTAATCATGATTCCCTTTTAGTTTCGGCAAGAACATCATATTATTTGAAATGTCATATAAAAAAGATTATTGTTTAAGTAATCTAATTCTGAGTTCAAAACTATTACATTTTGTTGAACTTGTTTTTTGAAAAACTACATTTAGTTAAATAAATATTTTGTGTGACATACTTTTATTGCAAATATTAAAATATTTGTCAAATAATAAGAAAAAAGAAATCGATAATTTTGGTCTTTTATAAATTTGAAAGGGAAGGTTGGTCCTACAACTCCTTGAAAAATAAAAACCTAAAATTATTAACTATGAACCAATATTATACCAAATAATTTGATATTAGACGCATCTAATAAAAAAGTCCAATAAAATAGTTGATGAGGACTTTAAACTTATCTAAGTAATGATTAAAATATTATTTGGATTTATAATAAAAAAGGTATTGTTACACAAATTGCCATCCAAATTCACTATTTACTTTTTTCTAACCGGTATATAAATTATGCATATATTATACATCCGCAAGATATTTAGTTGAAGAGATTAGATGGGCGGCTATTTGTGTTAACTCTTCATACAAAAATACTCACGTTTAAAAATCACACAAAACTACAATATAAGTTGATCTAAGAAGTCTCGTATAATGCAAAGAGTTTAGCATCTAATATAACTTTTAATATGGTTAATATTACGTGTTTTAAAGAATTAACTTAAAAGTTCAACTTTTAACATAGTTTACTTTGTAGAATTATTGCTAAGGAAAGTATTTTTATAAGTATAATTTTACTCAACAATTTAATTTCCTAAATATTATGAGTTCCTACATTATTCAAATAAGAAAAGATTTAATAGCCGTAATTTTAGTTGATTTTAAATAGCTCAATTTTAAGAAAGCAGTTAAATGATGATTTTTTCTAGTGTGAACTATATTTTAAAAGGATAAAAAAGGCGAACGACATTTCACTAAGGGCGTTCGTGCTTTTAATATAGTATAGATAGATATAGATATACTAGTCTAAGAGTATGCGCGTTGCGCGTGTACCCTATCTTAATAAGTATACGATGTTAAAAATTGCATAAATATTTTATTATAAATTATTTGAGTAATGAAATAAAGATGAAAGAGGTACAGTGTCTAAAAACTCCAAGCAATAAAGAATATAAATTATCAATTAACCTTTCAATTTAAAGAAACACTTACATATTAATTTTATGAAAATAAGTACAATTTGTAAACCTAATAATAGATACTATCTAAAAAATATTGTCGAAACACTTAAGGAATCAAATTCCAAGAATAGTCATAAGTAATTATCAATCAAACATTTTAAAAAAAAACTTGCAAATTGAGTTTTACTAGCAGTGAATAGGTTATATGAAAGAAAATATTTAACCAAAAAAAAAAAAAATAGAGGGAATTTTTTTTCCTTATATGGTTAAAAACTTAAATATAATGACAAACGGCCGAAGAATCAATTTTTGTGGGATATTTCTTGCCAGAAACATCTTTGCCTATTTTTTCATACTCTTTTAATTTTTTGATATTGCATCCTTATTAGGGAACACTAAAACCTACCAAATTAAGCTTTAAAATTATATACATAAGAGTTAATAAAAAAAAAATAGATACTTCATCGAGGAACATAAGCGAGAACGCTCTCCATCTAAGTTTTCAAATAATATTATATTTATATTACATAGTTCAAACGAGAAAAAAATTATCCGGTAAAAATTTTAAAATTTTATATAGAAATTCTTACAAGTAGTTAAAATAAGGAAAAAATTACTCCTAAATATTACCAAAGCATTAAATGACTAAGAGCCCGTTTGGCTTAGCTGATTTAGAGTAGCTGATAAGCATTAGGTGCTCATAAGCACTTTAAAGTGCTGAAACTGATTTAACAAATAAGCAGTTACGTGTTTGGATAAAAGTGCTGAAATTAATAATATGCAGCTGAAGAACTAGATATACGAAGAGTTTTGTTTTAAAAGAAGTATTTTAGGGATAGAATAGTAAATATTTTGGTCAAACTTAAAGTGCTTATAAGCTGCAATTTGATAAGTTGGGGGAGACCAACTTATGACTTTTGGCTTATTTTTGGCTTATAAGCACTTAACTTATAAGCACTTTTAATTTTACCAAACGCGTAGATAAGCCAAAAAGTGCTTATAAGCCAGTTTGACCAGCTTATAAGCTTAACCAAACACCCTCTAATTTGTCTAGTGTGAAACTTATTTTTAAAGAGTAAAAAAAGCGAACGATATTTCACTAAGGAGTTTCATGCTTTTAATATAGCGCGTGACCCCCGTATTAATAAGAATAAATTTTTAAAAATAATATAAATAATATACGTGAATGCAAATAAGAATAAAATTTTAAAAATAATATAAATAATATACGTGAATGCAAAATTCAAATTAGTCCGTGAATGAATTCAACTACTAAAACAAATACGTGAATTCAAAATTCAACTACAAATATAAAATCTTTTTACTCAATACTCGAACAACACAAAGTTTTGATAATAAAATATGAAATCATAGTGTTGACAATAAATTGCCGTCGAGAAAATAAAATCAAGACCCAAAAATATTGCAACAATCGTAGTATTTTATTTCAAATATTTGAGTGTTACAATCTCTATGAACCCTCTGATTCTTCTTTCCAATTGTAAATAAATTCAAGGGCCTTTGAGCTTGATCTTGAATTTGTAGTTGTCGCCACGAATGATGATCTTGTTCTTGAGCTTGAGCTTGATTGCTAGAACTTGACCTTGATTCGTTCTTCGTTCTTGAGCTTGAACTTGATTTCTTGAACTTGAACTTGNAGGGGAACCAAGTCCGGCCTAAAGCGCCTTTGAGCTTGTTTAACAGGGCGAGCACCATTTTTGACTGCAAGGTGATGGACTGCTACTTTCGGGTCCAAGCGAGGCATCTATTTGTAACTCCAAGCAAAGACATCCCTGAACTCTGTGAGTAACTCAATATAAGTGCTCTCTTCATCAGCTTCTAGTAAAGCACTTAGGTAAGTGGGTCTTGGTTCTTTATCGGTGCCAAGGTTAAACTTCTTTTAAGCATCAACTGTCGTCTTCACTCCTTCTTCAAGCTCAGGTGGAGCATCTTTCGCATCTTCATCTTCTTGAGGGTCTCCATCATTGGAGGATATGTGATAACACGGCGAAACATCCTCCAATTCCGCATTATCTTCCATTGAAGATGGAATGCCATTCTCGACTTGTACAGTAACATGATACGAAGAACCCACACTTTCTTCATCTTCATCACGTTCCTTAGTATAGACCACAGTATATGGCTTCACCTTCAGTACTTCTTTACATGAAACCACAAGTTTTGTTTGCCGCCTCATTCTAGAAGGAACCAAACTTTGGAAATCCTTAGAGATCTCATGGATTTTGGGTGAAGCGGGGGTTCTTATGCTTTGAAAATTTCTCGGAAACTTGTTCCCCTTCTTTAGTGGACCCAATCTTTCAAACACAGAAGTTCTCACAGTTGATTTTCCAAGCCGATCAAAGACAGAAGGCTTGTTAGAAGCGGTTGATTCATCTTCTACACTGATATAATTGCTACTCGCCCTTCTTATTGAGATGCGCACTGGTGACGGTTGCTTGTATCCCAGACCTTCACGTGGTTGCCTCGTTGCAGCTTCTGATGGGAGCTTCCCTAACTTTGACGGCTCATTGGGATTGTATCTAGCTTTTGCAAATAGCTTGTAAGCGTTAGGATCGAAACCTTCATCTGTTCACTTTATAGGGAGTGCCATATTCTGCAAACGATTTTGGGCTACAAACCCTGCAAGCGGCTTTGAGGACAACTTTACTGCCTCAATTCGTTTTACCGGAAGAGTTAACCCCCTTAGCGTCTTGGTTTGAAGATTATGTGATTAGCCCTCGTCTTTCTTCCTTTTAGGGACATATTGGGGCGCGGGACTTACTTTCTTTCCATAAGATGCAATACCCCCTTTATGAGATTTATTCACGTTGGCGGGTACCTCCTCAGTAACAGTTTTGGCTTTGCCAATAGTCACATCAGCTCTTTTAGTTATGGGTTCGTCATTCTTGCTTTTCGTACCATCATCAACTTTAAGCTCCTTCACAATGCGGTTCTTCAAGTAGAACTTTGCATCGGCGAAGTGTGACTCGGCCTCGGTGAATGGCTCATCATCAGCAACTACCGTCTTCTCGACTTCACCCTCGTAGTATTTTAAACATTGATGGTAGGTAGATGGAACAACTTTATTCTCATGTATCTAAGGCCTCCCAAGCAAAACATTGTATGAAGTCTTCGCGTCGATCACATGCAGCACTTGATTGCATATCTTCAATAGTGATTCCCAGCCTGATCGCGCCTATGGCTCTTTGCCCCCCTTGGTTGAATCCTTGGATCATCACACGACTTTCTGAGAGTTCGTTCATGGGAATACCAAGTTCTTTCACAGTGTGGATTGGCAAAATGTTCACTGAGGATCCTCCATCAACCAAAATCCAATTTACCCTTTCATCACGCATATAGCCAACCAGGTACAATGGGTGGTTATGAGGAGTGTCACCTAGCAAAAGGTCGTCATTTGTGAACGTGACCTTTTCCTCACAAGCATTAACTTCTTGAGGAGTGGACTCGATGGGCTTTTTCAAAGATGGTGCCAACGGTAGGTCATCACTCTTTTCTTCCCCTTTGTCAGTATGGCAACAAGAGGCATCAATGCCCTCATGGGAAATCTTCGTGCGGAACCAACTTGGTAAAAACTCCTCCAAGGTCACTGGATTTCGTGGCTTTTGAGGATGGTGCATCTCCACTTTTGCTTTCTTCAAATGCCTAATTGGATTCTTTTTTATTGGTCTTTTTACCATCATCTTCCTTGTTGGTTGTTCCACTGATTCTTTTCGTGGGCTCCTTTTGTGGCGCCTACGACGAGTCACCAACGTCCAACCTTCATCATCATCATGTTGGTTGACTTCAACTTTGTCGCTCTCCAGTAATTCTTCATTTTTACTTTCTTTAAAACCACATAATTCATCCGGACTGAATGAGACAAAGGTGATAGAGACTTGGTTTGCGC
The DNA here is from genome assembly GCF_001879085.1 of Nicotiana attenuata. Lineage (NCBI taxonomy): Eukaryota > Viridiplantae > Streptophyta > Magnoliopsida > Solanales > Solanaceae > Nicotiana > Nicotiana attenuata. The sequence goes on along the minus strand of NW_017671625.1, from coordinate 165,828 downwards.
TTGCTTTCTCATCTTCAAGCACGATCTTCTTTTCGCGAGCCAAGTCCATGACTTTATCCTTGAAGACAAAGCACTTCTCTAGATGGTGGCTTACTAGTCGGTGATATTTGCAGTAATTTAGGTCATTTGTTTTCCCAGCTTCATTTGGCCGCTTCATCTCTGGAAGCTCAATGAGATTTAACTCAAGGAGTTCTTCAAAGATAGCTGGCACATCGGAATCTAGAAACGGGTACTCTTTCTCCTGCATCTCTTTTAGAGTCAACTTTCCACTTGGCTTGTCTTGAAAAGAAGTGGATTTTATACTCTGCTTCTTACTCACCTTCGTCGTGAACTTCATAGGTGACGTATTGACATTCATAGCTTCTTTGCTTTCAGACTTGGGTACGAACTTGCCCCACTTCCTGACTTCTTGCTTGTCATTCGCTTTGCGAGGTTCATAGATGGGCAGCCTTTCATTTCCAGCGGAGGCCATGCTCAATTCCATGTCATGGGCACGGGTTGCAAGTTCTTCAAATGTGCTAGGCTTGATACCTTGCAAGATGTAGCGCAATCCCCAATGCATGCCTTGGATGCACATCTCTATGCCTGAAGCTTCACTAAGCCTGTCTTTGCAGTTGAGGCTTGCATTCCTCCAACGATTGATAAAGTCGATAACTGGTTCCCCTTTTCGTTGACGAGTATTTGTAAGCTCTACCATACTCACAGTGCGTCTTGTGCTATAAAAGCGATTGAGGAATTCTTGCTCTAGTTGATCCCAGCTGTCGATAGATCCATCCTCGAGGTCCGTGTACCCGTCAAAAGCATTTCCTTTTAGTGAGCGGACAAAGTGCTTGATGAGGTAATCTCCATAAGTTCCAGCATTGTTGCATGTCTCCACGAAGTGCGCAACATGTTGCTTCGGGTTACCTTTACCATCAAACTGTTGAAACTTTGAAGGTTGATAGCCAGCAGGCATCTTCAACATATCGACCCTTGCAGTGTACGGCTTTGCATATGTAAGGGAGGATTTGGCAGCAACTTCATATTTGTTCTTAATGGTTCCTTCGATGAACTCCTTCAGTTGATCGATTGGAATCATCCCTTCAGATGAGACAGGGATAGCCTTAGTGGATGCTGCTTGTCTTGGGGGAGAGTCACTCTCTAGAACTTCTGGGAGCTTGCCGGGTGCATGGGTAGATTCTTCCTCCATCAAGATTCCCACCCTGTCTGTTAGCTTGTCAATTCTAGCCTCTTGATTTTGCATGTATTTGGTCAAGCCAGCGATTGCTTCCGTCAAGTTTGCCAACTGCTCCTCCATGGATGAAGTGTTTGTTACCATGGCTTGCATGATTGTCGTGGATGAGGGAGAGTAGCATGGATTTTCACACAAATTGATCCTTGATTAGCTCACGCTATGCGGTGTAAGTGGGGAGGATCCATCACTTGAAGCATCATCATCTTCCTTCACAGCAGAGTGCTTGGATCCGGAGAGGTCAAGCAGAGCAAGAGTTTTCTTGATCTTTTCAGCAACATCGCTTCCTCCTTCAGATGCGTTTGTGGAAGATCTTGCTCCTTTTGAGGATGAAGATCCGAAAACAGAGTTGATGCGGACGGCACTTGGGGTGCTTGTTGTCCTAAAGAGCTTGCTTTGCTCCTCGTAACTGGTCCGAAGCTTCCAAAGGTAACATCGAGGATGCTTTCCACATCAGCATAGAACCTGGAGTTAGCAGCTTTAGTGGAAGTTGAAACGGAGTTGATTTTCTTTGAAGCCATTTCAATGTTCTTAAACTTTGGTGATTGAAAAGTTGAGATGAGAGGTACAGATTGTCCCACTGGGCGTGCTAGAATTTGTAGACAATAAATTGCCGTCGAGAAAATAAAATCAAGACCGAAAAATATTGCAACAATCGTAGTATTTTATTTCAAATATTTGAGTGTTACAATCTCTATGAACCCTCTGATTCTTCTTTCCAATTGTAAATAAATTCAAGAGCCTTTGAGCTTGATCTTGAATTTGTAGTTGTCGCCACGAACGATGATCTTGTTCTTGAGCTTGAGCTTGATTGCTAGAACTTGACCTTGATTTGTTCTTCGTTCTTGAGCTTGAACTTGATTTCTTGAACTTGAACTTGAAGCTTGAAACTTGTGGAGGAATTTGCAGCGTTTGATCCACGAGCTCTTTCTTGCTTCTTGTTATAACTTCTGGTGTCTTTTCTGGGTTATGAAGACCCCTATTTATAGTTGTGGAAGGGAGGAGTCATGATAAGAACAAACTCTTTCCGACCAATCAAATTGAAGCGTGACATGGCCGCATTTGATTGGCCAGAACATGTCACTTGTACACGTGACGCGATTTCATTGGCCTTTTAGTGTGACTTGGAATGCCTTGTCATTTTGACACGTGGCATGATCCCATTGGCTCTTCCATTTGACTTGGCGTGCCACGTCATTTGACACGTGGCACCAAACTGGGCCTCTAGGAAGATGACATCTTGGGCTTAATGAAGTGGGCTCATCATTTTAGCCCGATTAAATGGGCTAGCCCAATGGATTAAGACTTATTTAATTAATCCATATATGTTGGACTTATATAATTAATTCAATTATATTAGCCCATAATATTTGTTTGGACCAATATATCTTGATTTTAAAATATAGTCCAAATTATTTTATTGAATTTAAATTCAATAAATTTTGCATGCCTACACATAGTTTCTTTAATAGAAGTATTGCTTATATAATTCAAATAAGGTTTAATTATGTATACTTCAAATAGACAAAGAAAATATTATTAAAAAATATAAAGACTTTTAAATCAAAAGGAAGTTCAAAGTGTTTTGTTTTTTACACCTAAAAGGAGTACAACGTATGAATGAACTTGAAATTTGAATAATATGTCAAATTGAGTTGCGTGTGATAATGTGTCAAAATTTTATTAACTAAAAAAGACCCTTCTAAACCTAAAAAGAGAAATTTGATACTCCAACGTATTATTGAACTTGAACATGAGCAAAACTTTCACAGTGCAAATTCAATGTACTTGAAATTCTAGAACATAAAGGTATTAAAACATAGAAGTTATAAATATTAGGAAATAGTTAAATGACTACTCCTAAATAATAGGGAACTAATTAAATGACTATTACTAAATAGTAGGAAATTGTTATAAATAGAATTGTATTTATGGTGAATGTCTATATTTATAGAGATTCTAGGGTTCATTGCTTGGTGGCTAAGTCAGGCTCTCCCTATAAATAGAGGGTTCTATTCCATTGTAATTCATCCCAAATCAATAAGAATTCTCTCCCTCTATTTTTCTCTGCAATACTCTTCTTCTTCTTTTATTGTTTCATAACACGTTATCAGCACGAGACTCTAATCAATTGAGTAGAAACGTTGGGATTGAAGATAACGATTGTCAATTGTTCCATGAACTTCCTTCATGATTAAATTCTTGTAATAAGTATTTTACTTTATTTTTCTCTTTTAAATTCTTGACATTCTATAATTTGATTTTAAATACAAGCAAAGACGATAAATTTTGATTTAACTCTAATAGAATTTGTAAGAAATTATAACCACCAGAAGTCGTAAAATTTCTATGTCTTGCCATGATCAAATTCATGTATGATTATGAGCACAAGAAGTCGAAACTCGTCCCATTGAATTTGCTCCATTCTCATTCCCTTAGGAGAATGTGATAGCAATATGGTAATAAGTCTGAAAGAAGACAAAATTATTGCCGTAAAGGTATCAATGGATGTGGACGTGGTAATAGACGAAATTATAATTGTCATTATCGTGGTAATGAGAATAATAAGGATTCTCAAAAAAGCCTTCACTCTGTGAAGTTAATGTTTGTCATCGATTTGACATAAGATTTTGTAAAGCACATACAGTCCATTCATGATGTGAATGAGAAAACATCTGATTTATGAATATATTTATTCTTGTAAGAATATGAATGTGCTAGTGGTAGTGATTATACCACACTCACCTCGAAAAGGAGGTTTGAGATGATATAAGAAAACAATGTCATTATTATGGCATGAATGGTCTTTGGTCACGTACCTATTGTACGCCCAAATATTTGGGTAATGTGATTATTAAAGAATAACACTAATGCAAGAAGCAGATCTTGCATATAATTTTGACCATGACTATAATGGTATAACTTTCTCTTTAAAAGAGATATTTACCATATGGATGTTGATGAATATGTGGTGGTACCAAATTAATTGAGAGCTCTGGAAGAGCCAATTATTACTATTTTGGAGAAACACAAATGATTATCAATAAGATATTGTGTTGTAGTAAGTCTCAAAGAAACTTATTCAGTTTCCAAAGTATACGCGAAAGCGGTTGATTATATTGAGACTATAAATAAAGGAAATATTTAATATCTTCTGTTACTACAACTTGTAGCTGGGTAATATGTATGTAAAAAGCTACCCGCTTTATTCTTCAGTTTGTACTACACAAATAAAAGAATACCACAATAAAGTGGATATTTATTGATATAAAAACCCATATCATAATAAACTTGGAGTTTAGTGATAATTGCACACGTCATGGCGTAAATCTGAAGTTTATCAATATTGATAATTTATTCAGTTGGCATAATTGGTTTACCCATATCAATTTAAGTATGATGTGCAAAAAAAAAAAAAGAGAATTCACATGGGTAAATATTAAAGAACTAAAATGTTCTTTACGAATTCTTTTATATTGTTTGTTCTCATTAATTAATTGACCAACTAAAATTGGGATTGAATCACATGAATGCTGAAAATATCAAAGGTGAATATGGGCACATTCATCTGCCATGTATACCACATAAGATGCATCTATGAGATGGTTACATGTGCGATTATTATTAACCCGCAACATGGTATTTGCGAGGTAACTTGCTCAATAATTTATTTTCGAGCATAATTTCTAGATTTTCTATTCAAGAAGTTCATCTTGATAAGTTGGTTTACATCACAGTTGATTTAGCAAAATGATTTATAGCGGCAAACAATTGCTTATGAGAACAAAGTTATCTATATCAGTTTGATATACGTTATATACCAAAGTATATTATTTTTCCCTTCACAAGTGGTTCAGGGTCAGGAACCAAACAAACCCATGTTATTATTATTGATGTGCGATGTATATTTTTATTAACACCATAACGCACAAAGATGGGTTCTCAAAGTTGAGGAAACAAGTTAGTTTTTCTAACATGAGGGGGAGACAAGATACAACAGTTGAGAAAAAGTTACATGGAATGAATAATCATTTATACATCTAGATCCTCGAATAAAATAATATGAACTTGAAGTTCATAAAAGGATAATTCATTTGCAATATATTGCAAAGCATGCCAGACGCATTTGCTGACCCAAAGAAAGTAACTACATTCTCACTGCAAATGCTCCTATTAGAATAAGTCCTAGAAGGACAAAGTCTATGGTACGCTTAAAGCGTATAGACAAATCGATTTCAAGTAATCTTCTTGACAAAGAAGATGAGCAAATGATCTAAATGACATAATAAAGGAGGCAAGTGATCTAGAAGATCACATGACATAACACTTCATAAAATCTCATGAGAGATTCAGGAATATATGAATGAAGAGATCTCTATGTTATGTCTTTATGAAAAATAAGGAGGTTGGAACCGATATAAAATGTTTGTCGACAACATCTATGATACCGCTAAATATATATGAGGATCTTAAGTCTGGAGAAACAATTCAAGTAGAATTGGTTTCATATGAAAGACATGTAGTTTTGGACATATAGTTCAAATACTTAAAAGTATAAAGCCAATGGTATGTGCAATCAGTTTTCGATATCTTATATGTCTAGCATGACATGAAAACTTGATATGCATCTAAAATCTATTATATGACTTATATGACTTAACAATCCCTGAAGGATTTAAATTGCTCAAAGCATATAGAATTCATGGTCATGAAGTACTACATCCTCAGTGCAATTTGTGCACAAATGTATCTTGCTATAACTATATGCATAATAATATGATAGCAAGAGTTTTCACCTCTATGTGAAGATATTGAACTGACGATTCCAACAAGATCATATGAAGACAATTCATCTCTATCAAGAATGATGATTTCAAGGTGCAATATATTCATTCAAGTTAATATGGCTGATTTGTTCATCAAATCTCTACCAAAGATCTTTTGAAGATGGTGCACAAGATTGGAATGCAAATGCTTAAGGATGTGAATTGATGCTCTCATCAGGGGGAGTTAATACGCGTTGTACTCTTTTTCCCTTACAAAGTTTTGTCCCACTGGGTTTTCCTTGCAAGGTTTTTAACGAGGCAACCAAAAGGCGTATTGTTAGATATGTGTACTCTTTTTCCTTCTCTAGAATTTTTTTCCCACTGGGTTTTATTTTAGTTAAGGTTTTAACGAGACATATTATCTGTTGAATAGACATTAAAGGGGGAGTGTTATAAATAGAATTGTATTTATGGTGAATGTCTATATTTAGAGAGATTCTAGGGTTCATTGCTTGGTGGCTAAGTCAGGCTCTCCCTATAAATAGAGGGTTCTATTCCATTGTAATTCATCCCAAATCAATAAGAATTCTCTCCCTCTATTTTTCTCTGCAATACTCTTTTCTTCTTTTATTGTTTCATAACAGAAACTATTTAAATCTTTATTCGTAAATATAGGGAAATAATTAAATAATATTTCTAAATATTAGAAAAATAATCGAAAGACTATTTTGTCCAGTGCCAACTTTATTTTAAAAGGGTAAAAAAGACGAACGGCAGTTCGCTAAGGGCCTTTGTGCTTTTGATATAGTATAGATATAGATATAGATAGATACCTCCAACCAAACACATGATAAATTTAAGAGAAATTTAAACAAAATACAACCTTTTTAAAAATTTAATTTTAAAATTTATATCGGGATAACTCACCCCTTAAATCATTATAGCAAATTAGCATTCTTTCCCTAATAATCTATCCATCTATTCTATACTATATTAAAAGCATAAGATCTTTGTCTTTTTTTTTATTATTTACAAATAGATTATACATTAACCAAAATTATAATTTATTTATTTTCTTAATATATAGAACTTTGAAATCAACTAAAATTTTCTATTATTATACTTTTTTCTTGTTTGAACTATGTAGAAACTCCTAATATTCAGAAATTTAAAATCAAACAAACTACAGTTATACAAACTCTTTTCTTATAATTGTGTAAAATAATATGTTACAACTTACATCCGCCTATGAATGCTTTGAATAAAAAGAAATATGAAGAAACCACGAATAAGCATACAAATTCATTCTCTTCTTAGTTTATTCGGTAACAAAACTTGCAAAGTAATTCGAACCCAAAGTCTTAGAACAATGCTCTCTAAGAACACAAATACTCAGTGCCTGGAAACAACAACGCAAATCCCCCCAGAACCACCAGACATCTCACCAAAAACATTCACACACACTGGAAAATAGCCCCCCACTCAACTACAAGGAAAAGTTGCTTGCAAATGCAGATTAAATTGACGTGGAAATGGATCCCATTGACGATGGACAAATGCAAGTTTCAGATACTGAAATTACTACCCAGTCACAAGAGAAGTCACCTTCATACGTTGGTGGAATAAAAGCAATCACACTCACAGACCAAGAAAAAGAAAGACTTCACTATCTATGGAAGTTCTCTTTGATTATTAAACTCTTTGGAAAAAGAATAGTCCACCATTACTTAAAAGCAAAAATACAAGAGTTGTGGAAACCTACGGAACAATTTCCTCTAATAGATTTGGGCTATGATTATTACATTGTTAAGTTCACACGAGAAGAAAACATGCGGAAGGTACTCCAAAACGGGCCATGGTTTGTTAATGGCCATTTCCTGTCGATAAAACGCTCCAAACTTTGTGGCTGCAGATGCCCAGCAAACCGTCTCTGCGGTTTGGGTGCGATTGCCACAACTCCCCACGGAGTTCTATGACGAATCCTTACTGAAGAAAATTGGAAATTCTATCGGATCACTACTGAAAATTGATGCTTGTACGAGTGCCACTCTTAGAGGACGGTATGCTAGGCTGTACATCCAAGTTCCATTAGAGGAACCAGTCACTACACGAATCCTTATCGGCTCACATTTTCAGCAAATAATATATGAAGAGGAGGGTTTTCTATGCAAACTATGTGGAAGGTTGGGCCATACAAGATCAGGATGCCCGTGTCAGGAAACCAAAGGCCATGATCAAAACAAATTGGCAAAAGATGGGACCAACAACCAGCGTCTCACAAATCAAGTACAAGAGGAAGAGTGGCAAACGGTGCTCTTTAACAGGAAAAAAAGGCACAACAACAGGGCAAAGACAATAATGGACCAAGCCACGACTGCTACCCACCAAGAGTATCCAAGTCCAGGTATAAACGTTAAGATTTATGCAGCAGACTCAGGTAAGTACCTCTCCTCTTAGAAAGTTTCCTTCAAGGCAAAAAAGAATGATTCCCATACCACCTCGTCCCAATCTTTTACACGACAGTCTGGTAAAATAGACATAAACGACACCATGAATAAAAACACTCTCAATAACTGCACCAAAAAGAGTAATGTTGACAACATGAACATGATGCAAGAAAGCTCCTTTAACGAGAATATCACTCTTGCAAACAAATTTAATGCACTCCACTATCCTCAGGAAGAAGATGAAGAGCCAAACCAATTGAATAGCGCAGCCTTTCTGCACTCTCCATCTTCTTTGATACAAACAAGGCTGACCCCTCAAACAATTGGGACACGTGTCATAAACGTGCCTAAACCTATTACACCTAATAATAAAGAATTATTTTTAAGTCCCTTAGACCCTCCCAATACCTTTTTAGATAGGCCCCATGTTGCAAAAAAAGAACCCAATCAAAACCCTCAAAAATCCTCACCAATACACGCGGCTATGGCGGATGGACAAATGGCCTTGCAAATCGATACACTAGCCCCTAATAAACACAACTCCACGCAAGAATCAACCAATACACCCTCTAATAAATCTCACGACAGAGATTCTCAATCATCACTTCCTATTCATGAAGCTCCATTAATACCATTTACTATATCCCAGCATGATAATTCCCCTTCTTCCTCTATTAACAAGAAATCCAACTCTCTACCCCTTCAGGCCCCCAACGAATCAAATGGACAACCTTCCTCACATGCCCCCTCACGTAGCTCATCACCAACTAGTGTATGTAGCATACCCTCCCAACCCTGCTCAACCTCCACAGTCATGGATCGAACAAGGACTGCAAGGTCAAGCAGTCTTCTTCACCATGACCATAGAGGACAGGGAGGTACTGATAGTGCTCCAAAATCCAACTTTCCTGGCCCAGATGATATCGAAGGCATGAGGTTATCCCTAGACAACTACTTAAATCACATGTGGATGGCCAACGTACTAGATCCCCTAGCCCCAGCCCTAGCACCAGCACTGTACCACAACATGCACCACCATTGGAACCTCCCCCCACACTTCAACCCTCCTCTCAACATGAACATTCCACAGAATCTGCCATTCTTCTCCCCACTGGAGATGACTATTGGCAATCCACTGATCTTCCCTTGGCAACCCCAGCAAGCCCAGGACCCACCCCTCAATCAGAACCAAATGGACATCCCACCACCCCAAGAACAAGAAGAAATAGAGATGGAGGAAGAGATCATGGACCTCCCACTGCCCTCAAGCTCGTTCACCGAAATCTCAAATCTCAGAGAAGCAGCCCTTATGCTGTTCCCGGAGAGAGAGGACAAAAAATTCATCTACACTGCTAGTGGCACTCATGAAGTGCTCGTTCGATCTGCGACCACCAGTGAACAGAGATGCCACAAAAAATGCGGTATTACTAACCCCAACTCTGAGGGGAAACCAGTTCTCTTTGACGGAGAACCAAGTCTCAATGCACCCCCACAATCAAATGATCCCCGTGAATAAACCTACTAGCTTTATTGTTTGGAACACAAGGGGGGCAAATAATGAGACTTTCAGGAGGAATTTTAGGGACCTCATCTATACCCACACCCCATGCATGGTCGCCCTGTTGGAAACAAAGATGGAAGATCATGCAACCCTTAGAGACAATTTCCACTTTGACGACATGATGGAGGTCCCTGCTCAAGGAAGAGCAGGAGGAATTGTTCTCATGTGGGTCACCAGCATGGTCACTGTTACTCGACTTAGACAGTCTACTCAAGAACTCCATGCCATGATTCAGGTATACCCAAATCACCCTCCTTGGCTACTTAGTACCATATATGCTAGTACTAAAGCTGTAAATCGTAGGAAACTTTGGGAAAATCTGGAAAATATATCGACTAGCTATAGGGGCCCTTGGATGGTCGCGGGGGATTTTAATGATATCGTAAGTCAAGTAGAAAAGTTTGGAGGCAGAGATCAATAGATCTCGTTCCTCTAGATTTTGGTCTTGTGTTAATTTTTGCAAGTTAATCGATTTAGGTTTTAAAGGTAGTCGTTATACATGGTCTAATCATCGTAGGAAAAGTAACGGTTTAATTCTTGAAAGATTGGACCGTTGTTTTGCCAATGAAGAATGGTTTGTCAACTATCCTAATGTTTCCATCACTCATTTAGCAAAAACCTATTCGGACCATAATCCCCTCCTTTTTAATGCAAATAATGTCTTTAGACAACCTCCTAATACCGTTACAAAGCCTTTCCGCCTAGAAAGTTATTGGTGCTCTCACCCTGAATTTGAAAACTTAGTTAAAAAGAGTTGGCAACATAAGGAATTCACTGAGGCAACCGAATTATTTACTCATAACGTTAACTCCTGGAATAGAGAAACCTTTGAAAACATCTTCTTTAGGAAAAACAAAATTTTGGCTAGATTAAATGGTATTCAACACTCACAGGCTTATGCCACCAGTACTTTTCTCCAATCCCTTGAGAAACACTTACCACTGATTATAATAACATTATTAGATTGGAAGAGGATTTCCGGGAAATTAGGTCTAGAATAAATTGGCTGAACCATGGTGATGCCAACACTAGGTTCTACCACTTGTCCGTTGTCAATCGTAGAAGAAGGAATAAAGTATCTTTCTTTAAGGATGACCATGGTAATTGGATTACTGACCATGACAGCCTTGTTAGTCATACTAGTAATTATTTCAAAAACATCTACACTACTAGTCACTCAAGTACTGACTGGAGTAACATTAAATCAACTCCCACAAGTTCCCATAATATCGACCTCTCCCCATTGGATAAACCCTTAATAGACAATGAGGTCACCCAAGCCCTATTCTCCTTTAAACCGTTTAAAGCTCCGGGCCCCGATGGTCTGCACCCTTTTTTTTTCAGAAATACTGGAATATAGTCGGCAATTCTATAATAAACCTTTGTAGACATGTCTTTAATACCCAGGAATTGCCTACCTCTATAAACAATACATATCTTTGTCTTATTCCTAAATTCCACAATGCAAACGATCTCAAAAATTTCCGACCAATTGGCCTTTGCAATACCGTCTATAAAATAATTACAAAAATCATTGCCAACCGCATTAAGTTATATTTGCCTGACCTTATTGGCCCATGCCAAACTAGCTTCCTTAAAGGACGTAGGGCTTGTGATAACGCCATCCTCGTCCAGGAAGTCATGAACCATATTAATAAAACAAGAGGGACTGAGGGAAAGTTTATTATTAAATAGACCTTGAAAAAGCTTTTGACCGTATTGAATGGTCTTTTGTCTACCGTACTCTTCAATTTTTTAAATTCCCTCCAAAGATCTCCGAACTCATTTTAAATTGCATTACTACAAGCAACATTGCCATCCTGGTCAATGGTACCAAAACCAACTATTTTTCTCCCTTCCGGGGTATACGTCAAGGCGATCCCATGTCTCCGTACATTTTTATTCTGTGCATGGAACTTCTATCTACCTACATTAACCACCAAGTTGACCTCCAGCTATGGGACCCCATCACCCTTAGCAAAAATGGACCTCAACTCTCACATCTATTTTTCGCAGATGATCTTACCCTTATGGCTAGAGCTAACCAAAAATCTATTCATCAATCCACAAAAGCCCAAGTCTTTTTTGCACCCTATCAGGGCAAAAAATAAACTCTACCAAATCTAGGGTTATTTTCTCAAAAGGATGGCAAGATACTCCCCGTGAATTAATTCAAAATCTTCTAGAAATAAAAGCTACCAATACTTTTGGGAAATATCTTGGTTTTCCTATCCTGAATAACAAACCTAAACCCCATGACTTCCAATACATTATTGATAGTATGAAAAACAAGCTTGCCAACTGGAAACTAAATTTCCTAACCCCAGCAGGGCGACTCACTCTCAACACCATCCCAGCATATGCCATGCAATATTTTCTTCTTCCTAAAAAAACTTGTCACAATATTGACAAGATCCAGAGAAACTTTCTTTGAGGCACTACCCCTCAAAAGAAGAAGATTCACTACATAAACTGGGACACTGTCACCCTTCCAAAGGACCAAGGGGGTTTAGGCATTCAAAATGCCCATGATAAGAACATGACTTCACTAACAAGTCTGGCTTGGAGACTCTTCTCTCAACCCACCTCCCTTTGGGCACAAACCCTTATTAAAAAACACTGTCCAAAAAGCACCTCCTCCTCCCACTCTTTTATTTGGAAAAATTTTGTTTAGGGGGGTACTATATGCTCTAAAGCTATAGCATGGGATCCAGGGTCAGGAACTAACATCGACTTATGGAACTCCAGATGGATTCCTCATTCACCACCTCTCCGATCAATTATTCAAGGTCCCTTATCCCAAAAAGACCAAAGACTTAGTTTACACAACATTTGGGACGGCCTCAAATGGGATTGGTCAGGAATCTCCATGGAAATTCCTCAAGAAGTTCTCAATCAAACTAAGACAATCTCCTTGAGCCAGGGTAAGATTGATACCCCCTATTGGTCGTTAAATACAAATGGCATATTTTCCGCAAAATCAGTAAATAACCTAATCCATCCATCGCCTGACCATAAGTATGGGTTTAATTGGATATGGACTCTAAATACTTTGCCAAAAATCCAATTCTTTCTATGGCTATGTTCCCATAATAAGCTGCCAACAAATACCTATCTACATCATATAGGTATCAATGTTACCCCAAATTGTACCATCTGCAAGCATCCATCAGAATCCATCCATCATGTTTTTCTTGAGTGCCTTACTGCACGAAAATTCTGGCTGGACCTTGGACTAAATATCACTGCCCTCCCCTACCACCATACTCACTGGCTTCACTTAATAAAAGACATGCATATTCCTATCCTAAACTAGCCTCTATCCTGGGACTTTTTCTTTCGCTTTGCCCTATGGCACATTTGGACAAACAGGAACCATAATGTCTTTAATGAAACTAACGCGTTGGTGGATATCAAAACTGTGTGCATGCGGGCTATGGAGTGCATGTTCTGTACAGGGAACTCCTCATCTCCCAGCCCTACAAAAAGCATCCATGTCAGGTGATTCCCTTCACCTCCGGGATCCTTTAAGCTTAACACGGATGGCTCCTTCTACGCTAGAGACAAGACTGGTGATATTGGAGGGGTTACAAGAAATGCAAAAGGGGAATGGGTCATAGGATTCTCCAAAAGGATTTGTGCACTCAACCACACTCATGCCGAATTGAGTGCCTTAGAGCATGGGTTACATCTAGTAATAGACCATCAACTAACTCCGGTGGAAATTGAGACAGATTCTATTGAGGTAATTGAACTATTAAATGAAAAAAATCCCTATTTTTAACAATTTACTAAATTCTTGCAGGTCTCACTTGAGGAGGTTGGGGAATCCAGTCATCCGGCATAGCTTCAGGGAGGGAAACAAAGTAGCGCATATATTGGCAAATGAAGGATCTAAGAAGCAATCAAGTGATAATATATATATCTTAAACTATCCGCCTGCGTCTGTATTTGCAACCCTACAATCAGACGACAAAGGCGTCTAGAAGAAAAATTCTCATATCTATGTCTACTAAGTTTGCTAGTTTTCGTAACCTATGTGTACTATCTACTCAAAGCAGTTGTAATGGGACATCCAATGTCCCTATAATGACTTAATATATATGAATATTTCCTCTTGATACCAAAAAAATAAAAAATAAAAAATAAAAAAATTGCTCTTGATTATTCTAATTCTTGAAAGTTATTGCCTTTGTGATTGACTATCTTTATGCTTAACTGCTATTTCATGTTAAACTATAGTTATAGAGATGGTGATGCACTATTAATCTGAATATGATAGAATTTGCATATGACTGACTTTATTTTTATTTTTTTAATTGGTAACTAAACTTTTTGTATTAATCACCAAGAAGATATGTACAAGACGTGAAGACCATAACAAGGCTACACAACCTGTTATCTCAATAAAAAAGGCTCGACCCTAACACAAAGGTAATCTAGAATTTAAATATATGGATATCATTTTGTATTCTAGAGAAGGGGAGGTCCCTACGAGTTCAAAAATCTGAGTTGCTTGTGTTTTGCCTTTAGCTCTGGCATTGATGCTATTGAATGTACTACCAACCAAGACTGATGCAGATGAGAAGAAATCACCTAACAGTTGGAAAACAACCACTCTTGAGAGCTCCTGTGATGAAGTAACCATATATAAGAGAACCAAATTCAAGTACTCAACAAAGCTTTTGTGGTAAAGTTGCAGGCCTCTATTGAAGCAGGAATCCAGATAGTTTTTTTAACAAGAGCAAATGCAGATGGAAAAGATTTTAAACACTAAACATGAAAAAGGAACTAGCTTCAATCAAAACGGTTATTGAACAACAGGATTAGAATTACAAAAATTAATACAAGCAATAAGACGTGGTTTTAACCATCAAGACCTCTGTGTCTGATGATCTCGACGCCTAAGTAGTCAACAGATCCTTGAACAGCCACATGCGGCTTCCCAACTTGAACACGAACAGCAGATACCTGTGGATACTTGTCGAGCGTTGTAGATGCTATAAGCTCAGCCACCTTCTCTAGAAGTTCTCTAGGTGGACCCTCCACAATCTCTTTCACTATTCTGCCAATTCTCAGATGAAAATGATATCAAGGCAATGTCAAACAAAAATAACCATAATGATAAACAGAAAAAATTGCTCAGCAAAAAATTGTAATTTCTGAGAATTGCTTAAGGTATGAAAAGTAGCTGTCGTACAAGCAAACGCCAGGCCAAATTATTGCAGCATGACTAAATAGGACCAGCAGGCAATCTATACGTGAAGACCAATAGGAAAGCCATTTCAATTCAGTGACAAAATCATCAAATGTTCAATCTCAGTTCTGGTGTCAGTTAAGTTTGGTGGTCTTTTCTCAAGTCTACATATCTTATTCTAAAAGTAGCTGTCTTAGCTAACCAAACCTAGAGTGCTAATCAAGTCAACATCATTTCCATTAGCAGCATACGTTACATAGCCAAGGGGAAGGTGGTTTTCGCCTTGGCTAACAAAGCTAGATAACTAGAACAGGGGAAATTCTTGGCATTTTGGTTCCTTCTAAATAAGTTCATTTTCAAATGGGTTCCTGCACATATTATTTGAAGCTTGATAGCAAGTCCTACACTACAGGACATACAAGAGCGTCAAAAGGTAATCAAGCTTGTCAAGAATGGTAAAGCAATAGTGTCCAACTTCTCTCGGTCCCTGACTCTATAATGAACCATTATGAACCAGTAAAAGATTACCAGATAGTACATTAAATCTATGGTGATGTTAACAACATGAGACCATAGGATACTTAACCCTCTTTCCTCAATCTGGACAATGCGCCTCTCAAATTATCATCTAACGGAAGAAAGTTGCACTAGAGCAAGGTGTGAAGTAAGGAAATAACGGGAAAATGTTACTTTCTTTTTATCTTCACCATCTTCTCCCAAGAAAATACATGACACCTAGGAAAAGGCCCACCACCAAAAAATAGTTCTACAGCTTATGCCAAGTAAAGCATGAACTTTATCAAGTTTGCATAGTATGATAGAGATTCAAAAATAGTTCTACAGATTCAACCTTTCTCCTAGTGGTCAACAGAGTAAATAATGTTACTTTCTTCTTACATATTATAAGGAACAAAATTGAAATAAAGCACAACTACTTCATCTACAATGCACTAGAGGATACATCAAGTAGAATTCCAACAAAGATACAGTAAATCCTCACTAATTGTCGCACTCGTCGTATTTCCTTCCCAGTAGTAGATCAACATAATTCCAAACTGACAAAAGATTGCTTCAAGGAGAAAAAAAATTTCCTATTCATTTTGATTAACCACTCTACACAACAATATTTCATCTAGCCTGGACAAATAGAGCTTTGACGATAAAGAACAAACAGGGGAGAAGTCCTTGTTTGAACTAAACCAACAGGATTAGATACAGGTTCCTGCTGTGGCTTCAGAATACAATACAAAGGTGCGGATATATAACATGATTCTTTTTAAAAAGCTATCAAGTGACATGATATACATATTAAATGGCTCTGAAGGAAAAAACAAAAAATCTCCTACAATAATAACAAGAACAATTTCCCAAAGACAATGTATGACTGAATTTTCTACAGTTACTTAGCAACAAGGAATTGCTTCAGGGCAACAATGGATAATACTTTAAATGAAATACATTCTTCTATGAGAGATTGTTAATGATAAAAATTGTCAAACATTAAATTTTCATATATTTGTTTTTATTTGTTTATTTCAATTTACCCACAGGGAAACTGCTGAATCATTAAATCTTCCTATTTGTTAGAGAATACCTCCCATTTTAGATACAACATAATGAATTTCAATCGACATAGTGAGCGTAGAGCCCTAATACTTAACTGAAAAGGCTCATTTCACAAAGTTTATCAGTTACAATTGCAATAACCACTCACTTGTATATATCAGTGTAACTTAGAGTATCTGACAAACAGTCAGATTTACCAGCTGGCCGAAGATCCATCCAAGCATCAACATCAACCAGGAACTTCTGCCCCAGCTTCGTCTCTTCTGGCTTCACCCCATGATATCCATGGAACTTTAAACCCCTAAGCACAAGCTTGTCTCCTTTTGGTATATCCATGTGACCTGTCACTGATCCTCTTAAACAATGAAATAAAGAGCAGGCCTTTTGAATCAATTGTGTACATGTAATCTCATGTGTAGCTGCCTTGAAGCAGTTCTAAAACATTTGAAATAAAGCGCCTACACAACAGTTTGTATCCATATCTTAACTTCCTATCAATAACCATATAGCTCTGGAAAAAATTGCAGGGCGCAAATATGGCAACAAAGTTTGAATTTTTGCAGTCTTGCAGTATTTTGGGGCCTCGGGAAGTTCAAATGATCTTCAAACAACAGCTGCTGATAAACTCAATTCTTAGTTTGGTATTAAATACTCATTGGTGTATATAAGCTTATCTTATCAGGCTCCACTTGTACACATAACTAATGTATATCAAGCTAACAACAACAACAACAACAAACCCAGTTTAATCCCATACATGGGGGTCTGGGGAGGGTAGTATGTACGCAGCCTTACTCCTATCCTATAGGGGCAGTCGGCTAAAGAAACGGTAAAAATAAAGTAACAAGCAAAATGTATATCAGGCTCTACTTAGAAAATTCTACTCTTAGAAACCTTGTATGCCGTGATAAATGCATAGACGATATTCACTCACAAATCTAGAGACTACTTAAAAAGTTTGTAAATTTGCAATTTTTCAATAAGGTTAACACAAAGACAACACGCGTAGTGCAGACCGGGATACTAGTCTTAATAGGAAATAAACTAAGAAAAGAAAAACAAGACAAAATCGAGCATTGTTCATTAATAAGAGTGGAAAATGCTAAATAACACTGCCTCCATTCCATTATTATGGAATAGTCAAAATATCTATTCTTCAGGTTGTAAACTGATTCCTTTATCTTTTCAGAAATAAAGATTACAGAATAAAATAAAAAAATTGTGTAACATGTATTCAAGGAAAATTTCATTCAAAATAGTAGCAAGTCACATTAATTGGGACAAAGGAAGTATTCCATATAGCAATTCTGACAAAGGACTTAGCATTAGCCTTCCACCATTATCAAAACTTTGCAAGTTGGAACTTTACCCTCAAATCTTTACAACCAGACAAGTTCTAGGTAAACAGAAACAGATAAAAAGGGGCAGGTTAAGCGCACGTGACGGGTTTGAACGTCTGGCCTCGTATTTAAGTAGAAAAAAAGTAGAGGAGTGAGTCCATTATCCATCGAGTTTCACACCATGCGTCCCTAGCCATAGAGAATTTCTCGAAACAAGTTAGGGTCGGTTACATGAATCCTCTCAATTGGGGTAAATGGGAGGGACAGCTCAGCATCTAAAGTTCTCAACCTTTTAAAGCCCTTTAATGAATTTGGACCAAAGAAGCATTTTTCAACTAAATAAACACAGATATTTCAGCATTCAATACAACAAATTCTAATTCAATCATAAAAGTAATAACTTTACATGGTCATATACCAAGAATCAATTGAAACCCACTTCACTAATCTAATTTGTCTGAAAATTAAAGATTTTTTAAAGACCCACATAAAATATATATCTGAATGACTATCAAATATTGCAGAAAATAGGGAAGAAGCAACTGTTGAAAACGAAGAGAAGACTTTTCAAAGTACTTACTGGTGCTGGGTGATGCAATGAATGGTTATTAAGTCAGAAAAGAAGCAAGAAAATTGCCTATATAGAAAAGCTCTACCGGCAAGTCTAGCAGAAAAAGCGTAAAACACGAACTTGTGAAATTTGACAGAAAAAGCATAAAACACGAATTATAATCATATTTCCTTCAATGCGATTTATAAAACGCATTCATCAAAGAGGATTTGGCATTGCATAACAATTTAGTCCAACAAATGGCAGAAAATGGCCACGTAGCCTAAATTTAAAACTTAATGACATTCTCTCTTCTAATGGCCCAACCATCACCCCAAAAATAGCCTTTTATTTCTTTTTCGTTAGAATTAAAAAATCTTTCAAGATTTCTTCCAAATCTCTACAATCTTTTTTCTAGGTTTTTAAATTATTTCTCACAAGCATTAAAAATGTTAAAAATTATAAATATAGTTTGTATATCATAGTGTATATCCAAGTGTATAACACAAATAAATTTTATTTTTGGTATATCATACTGTATAACATGTATACCAATATATATATATATATATATATATATCACAACTTTATTTTTCTTCTTTGTGTATAAGATCGGAAGAGCGTCNTTCGATAGTTGTCTATAGTTTGTATATCATAGTGTATATCCAAGTGTATAACACAAATAAATTTTATTTTTTGTATATCATACTGTATAACATGTATACCAATATATATATCACAACTTTATTTTTCTTCTTTGTGTATATCAAAAATTTATTTTCCTTCGATAGTTGTCTATAATTTATTATTATCTTTATATCCAAGTGTATAACACAAAACTAATTATATTATTTGTATATCACATTGTATAATACATAATAAAACGTGTATAGCAAAATATATATCACAAATTTATTATCCTTCTTATTCTCCATCTCGGCCTTCGATTTCCTCGATGAAAAAATCCTTTATTTCACTCCACACCACAGACGACGGACTGTTCATATACATTCTGGTTTTCTAGCAAACTATATCTCTCTATAAATTTCGAGAGCATTAATGAGTGGTGGAAGAGTAGAAGTGGCTGTACTATTA
The DNA here is from genome assembly GCF_001879085.1 of Nicotiana attenuata. Classification (NCBI taxonomy): domain Eukaryota; kingdom Viridiplantae; phylum Streptophyta; class Magnoliopsida; order Solanales; family Solanaceae; genus Nicotiana; species Nicotiana attenuata. The sequence continues at coordinate 146,075 of NW_017671625.1, read as the reverse complement.
ATCACAATATCGTACCGTTCGTAACCAGAGCCCGAAGTCAATGTGTATATACCGTTGTGGTCGACAAATATGCCGGAGACAACGGTCCATAAAAGAGGTTATCATTAATATAATCCACCATTTTAATCTCATTTCGAATAGGGAGGGAGGGAGGGAGGGAAGGGGAAGGCAGAGAACAAGAAAGGGGAGGGGACCAGCGAACAATAGAGGGAGGGCAGCAAACGGTTAGGAGAATAAATAATAAAATAGGGTAGTTTTTAGAATTGGCTATATAATGCCAATTATTTGGGGGTACCTTTGCCAAAACCTAATATAAGGCTAAAAAATTGCCACTTCCCCTTATGTGTTGTCATCGGGTGTCATTTTTTCAATCAAATGCGGTTAGCCCTTCTTAAGTTTTCTCGTATTCCTATTAATATTACACCACTGAAATTAGGGGTGGACATCGGTCGGTTCGGTTCGGTTGTGAATATTATCGGTTCTTCATATCGGTTATCGGTTTATAAATATACCAAATCGATAACCGAACCGATAAGATATCAGTTATCGGGTATCGGTTAGTCGGTTATCAATCCTTATCGGTTCAGTTATCGGTTTACCCGATAAGAATAAAAACTATCCAAAAATTTATTATAGAAATCGTGACCATACTATTAAGAGAAAGAAATTGAATTTTTGCTCTTAAGAGAAGAGGCATTAAATTTCAACTTAGAAAAAAAAATTTTCTTTGCATTTGAAAATCCCAATGAATGATCTCAATTTTCAAAGTTATAAGTTAATAGGAGTAAGGGATAAGACATTCAACAATCTAATCTTACTAACTATCTCTCTGCGGGCGGGCATAATTCATAGGAAAATAATAAAATCCTTATCTTGTAAATACTAAAGTATCAATGCAACAAAAGAAACAAATAGAAAAACTAAAAATTTGAACAATTAATTCTCTAAAGTTTAAAACTAAAATCCTAATTGAAAAATTAAAATGAGGAATTCAGAAAAGTTTAAAACTTACTCTAAGGATTAAGGTTAGAAGATGAAGAGTAACTACCGAGAGAATTGAGACAATTAAGCCATAAGGTGGTTTTATATACTTAGTGGATAAAATTATAATTTTGATAAAGCTTATTAGGCTATCGGTTAAACCGTTAATAAAATTGGGCAAGCCGATACCCGAACTGATAACCCATTAGTCAAATAACATTAAACCGTTATCGAACTATTTACCCAATAACCCGATACCGATAATCCAATAGTATTTTATCGGTTCGGTTATCGGTTATGCCCGATATATCCCCAGCCCTAACTGAAATTGTTGACAATCGGGGAGAAAGAGTAGCATGAAAAAAATTTATTTCACTAAACTAAATTACTTTTTTTTAATTGATATTTCACCTGGTATGAGCTCTCCACCAAAAGTAACCTCTACTCCAGGCGTTCGAAACCTTTGATTAAAAATAAAAAGGAAAATTAAACTAAGTTAACTTTAACAAAAGAATATTTCTCACAAATTAAAGTATTGATCAATTACATTTAAATGATAAAATTATTTCAATAAACTAAATTACTTTTTTTTAATTGATATTTCACCTGGTATAAGCTCTACACCACTCTAGGCGTTCGAAACCTCTGACTAAAAATAAAAAGAAAAATTAAACTAAGTTAACTTTAACAAAAGAATATTTCACACAAATTAAAGTATTGATCAATAATGTTTAAATGATAAAATTATTTAATTAACTTTAAATTTTTTTAAGGACAAAATCTCAAGATGAATTTTTTTTCTTTTTTCCAAATCTATAACATTTCCAATACATAATCCGTACAACATTTTGTTTAAATATGTCCTTTATTTACATGTAATCTTATAATTAATAATCATATTATTTATGAATATGTTAAAATCTTAAACGATGCTTATTTTGAATAAGAAATAATAGTGTTTAACGGGACCCCAAATAAAAAATAAAAAAAATCTTTTGACAAATAAAGCTTACTACTTTTAGTTTAAGTGATTAGACGTGCAACTATTTATATTAAATTTTTCATTTTGCTTTATACTATAGTGGGAGGGGAGCCTTGGCGTAACTAGCAAAGTTGCTGTCATGTGACCAGGAGGTCATGGGTTCAAGCCGTGGAAATAGCCTCTTGCAGAAATGCAGGGTAAGGGTGTGTATAATAGACCCTTGTGGTCCGGCCCTTCCCGAACCCCGTACATATCGAAAGCTTAGTGCACGGAATTATTTTTTTTTATATTATAGTGATGAAAGTCCCAACTTGCATATCCTTTCATATCTCTCTTTTCATATATGAAGAGTAAGTTGAAATTATTGTAGATATAATAAACTAAAGCAAATTAAATCATAACTTTGTCCACTTCTAGGACTAGTTGGCTCGACGTGCTAATGTTTATTGTTAATGGAAAATAGAGACAAATGTGGTATCACTTTCATATCTTGCTTTAATACAATTAATTCAGACCTAAACCTGAATTTCCCACTTGGCCCAAACATACAAATGGCTTTTGGATTCTTCCTAGTTAGTGCTCAATCAATGATGGAATACCTTTACCTAATTTAGCTTTCCCTAAGGTGATCTTTTAGACTTTGTCAAAGAAACAATCATGTCTATAATCTTGGCAAAATATTTACACAGTAAAAATTTAACCACATTTCATATTTACATCAAAGTAAGATACTCCCTCCATTCGCTTTTACTTGTCAACAAAGCTAAGATTTAAGTTTTATGGGTTCAGGCCGGTTCTAACATTGTTTCAAGTAAGGCATTTGCATTAGGCTTCCAAATTTTTGGGGCCCCTTTTTTTTAGAAATAATAGGTTTATAGGTACTTAAAAATTATTTGTACTTTGTACAAAAGTAGAGTTTTTCATAATAGTTGCCTCAAAGAAAAGAAGTTTTTCAAAATTATAATTGATAAAATCTTACCTGAGATTAACAATGTCTCGAGATAGATTAAATGGGTTGGCTATATTATCAATTGAAAATGTTTAGAGGAAATTGATTATAAAAAAATTATTAACAACTTTGCATCTCGAAAAGATAGAAAAATATACTTCAAATAAAAATATATATCATAATTTTAAATTTAGGTCTCATATTAAACTTTGGCTTTAGGCCACACATGTGTTTGAGGCGCCTCTGTATGAGTTCAACCTTTAAGTTTTTAGCATTGAACCCATTGTCTTTTTAAAGTTATGGGTCCGAATTGCTATATATTACAATATTAATGAATTTTTACATATAAATTTATGCTCTGCGTCAAAAGTACTGGGTTCAATTGAACCCGGTGCCGATGCATTACATCCGCCTCTGCTTGTCAAGTATTCTAAAAATAGATTTTTACTTTTACTTGTCACTTTTAGCATATCAAGATAGACAATTTCTTCTTCCCTGTTATACTAATTACTCATTTCAAATCACTTTCTCGAATCCATTAAAAATATGTATCAATTAATATGTGTATCATGATAAATTATGTACTTCATTTGTTATTTCTTAAGGGGTGTGCAAAGTCCATAGTGGATCAGTAAAAGTGAAACAAGAATGAGTAATACATAGACATTAGGATAATGTGAATCAATTTGAAAAGAAAAAAAAACTTAATTTTATTTATTTGCTTTCGCATATTTGGTATAGTTAGCTCAACAATCAACACTCAATTAATCTGTTGACAGATTGACCAAACTGACATTGACACATGGCCAAGACAGTATTGCACAAATAGCAAACTTGACAGAGACCGAGAAGTTTTATTGTGTGCCTCATACAACTTACATTAGTTGTGTAAGGCTCCTTTTTGACTCACAAATTTATTGACCCCAATCTTACAGTTCTGGATCCACAAAAATCTGGATACACAAAACTGTGAGACAAAAAAGATGCCTCATACAACTAGTGTCAGTTGTATGAGACACAAAATAAAACTTTTCCCACCATTTGTATTTTTCATGTCATATGTTAAGAACTCATTGTGCCCCAAAGGCTAAAAATGAGAGGAAAGGCATAAGAAGCAGCAGCAATTTAGAGGTCATCACTTCCTGAAATAAAACTCAAAAGACGCTCTTTTTGCAATTTTGTAAACTGATTTTTACATTTTTTCCCTTTTAACAGTTTTGCTGTTTACAAGTTAAAAACTGAACAAAGGATGCTACAACTATGAACAAGGCTAGATACAGAAGGTGCCACCTACCTTGCTCTATACAAAAGGTTACCAGAAACTAAAGACTCTTGAGACTCTCAACTGCTGCTTTGTGAAGAAGACTAAAAGCTGCAAATTAAGAACTGACATGCCCAAACTACAAACCAAGAGCTTTTGCTTAAGCTAAACTACATTTAGCGAGGCTGCTGGATGCGGCGAAGGCTGTTCTTTGGGCTAACAATCTTTGCTGGCTTCTCATAGTACTTTGGTGGCTCAATAGGAGATTTTGGCCCCTTTGGAAAGCTCAGTGTTCGTACGAGTGCCTCAGAACCCTTGGGTAAACCTGTTGTCAAGAGGGAAAACATGATTATTCATCATACAAGAATACTACTGAGAACCAATGATACGAGTATCATCACATGAGGGCGGAGATAGTAAGGGGGTTCAATTGAATCGCATCAAAAGATTATATCTCGCAAATAGGGGATAAATGACTTTTCATGGTCAGACATAAATTGTTGAATCTCCTTATATAAGAAGATTATAAGTGATAAAGCGCGTTCAAAAGTTAATTTAGGTTACAGGTTCAAGTCCAATCATGACATTCTATCAGTGTACTTTTGAATCCTCTCGTATAAATTTCTGGGTCTACCACTATCATGAACTATAACTGTAAGATAATGGAGATGTAAACCAAATAGAAGCATACCATTGACACCATAGAGTGATGACTTGATTCCTTGTTGTTCACTTTCAGATGATTGGAGGAACTCTTCAAACTGAGCTTCCATGTTCAAAATATCTTCATCAACATCAAGATCGATATTTTCGGGAAGCAAGTCAGCAACATCATTCCCAGCAAAACCAAAAGCATCATCGCCATATTCCTCTCCTTGATGCTGGCTCGTCCAATAATCATGGAACCATGTCGAAGTTGTCACCAAATTCCACCATTCGGGTGAAAAGTCCTCCACTTGACGCACATAAGATGGGATGAAAAGAGGTGCATTCGGATTCAGTGTCGACCTTCCTCCTGAAACTAACGCCATTCTCCTTTCTCCAAATTGTTACCTGAAGATGTCTGAACAAAGAATAAACCCAAGATATTAGTGCATACTGCACCAACTATGAGCACATGATCTAGCAAGTTTCAACTCAAACATTCAATTGTCCAAGGACAACAAGGATGTGTTTCTTCTGACCTAATTACCAATAACTAGAATATTGAAAACTAAGTATTTTAGCAAAAGTAATTAAAGAAACATTTCACAGAACTAGATAAATAGCATTCTCTATTTTTAATGACAATTATAACTAGGTTTCAGATTTGGCATCAATTCAAAACATTTAAGCCTATGTTGCTCCGGCTCTCCAAATATGTCGCCACATCCGTGTTGAATCCTCCAAAAATGCACTACTTTGGAGGATGAGTCAGAACAACACAGTTTTCAAACGTGGTTAAACAATACATAGCATCATAGGTACATTAGAGCCCCCAAAAAGGGAAACAAAATAAAATAACCGCAACAAATCACCACAGATCTAACCACTGACAAACTCAAGGTCAATCAATCTATGGAAGTGTAATCCAAACTATAATAAGCCATCTTTTTTTTAATCTTTTTTTTGTTGAAAAAAAAGCAACAAAATGAAGAGAAAAATCAAATCAGTTTTCAGTTTTACTTCCCACTTCCAAGTCAAACTTCATACTAATCAAATATACTTCACAATCGCTTGAAAAAAGGTTCATCAATCAACAAAAACAACTAATCGCAACCAAACTCAATCTTTTAATAAATTCAAATTTCAAAGTAATTCTGCACATCACTTCCAAGTCAAACTTCATACTCATCAATAAACATCGCTGTCCCTAGAAAAAATGTTCATCTATCAATGCAAAACAACTAATTGCAACCAAAAATCAATCATTTTAACCACAAAGTGGACTTGAAAAAAAATCAGAATTCACCACAACCAAAAAATCATTCATTTCAGCAAAAAAAATTTAAAAATTAAAAATATAATCAATAATTTTTCAATAAGAACTTCCCATATCCAAATCAAACTTCATGCTTATCAAGTATACTTCGCGATCGCTAGAAAAAAAGTTCATCAAACAACACAAAACAGCTCATCCCAACAAAAATCATTCATTTACAGCAAAATATACATTGAAAAAAATTCATTTTTCGAAATAATTCACAAATCGCTTCCAAGTCAAACTTACTTCGAGATCACTATAAAAATATGTTCATCAATCAACACAAAACAACTAATTGCAACAAAAAATGAATCAGTTCCAGCAAAAAAAAAAATATCAACAAATTCAAATTTTAAAATAATTCCCCACAAGAAGTCAAACTTCAAATATACTTTACGATCGCTAGAAAAATGCTATCGCAACAAAAAAGATCAATCATTTTAAGCAAAAAATTCTTCGAAATATCCAAACTTCAAATATTTCAAAAGATCAGAGAACTAAAGGACGAGATCTATAATAAAAATCAGAAATTTAATACTAAAATATAATCAGAAGCTACAAATGGCGATGTTTACAGTACCTTCGAAGTGAGAGAAAATATCTTTCAACTACAGGAACGACTCGTACACGTATGAAGTCTTATCTCCAATGGATGAAGGTTCTATTATTTATAGGCAGAAATGCCGAGCCTAGAGGTTCGGAAAGGCCGCTTAGGTTCGGTAAAGACCGAGGCAACCGACTGATTGACCTCCTTCAAGAATAAATAAAATTATATAAACTTCTAATTAATTAACTAATTTAAATAAAATTATATAAGAGGGGCTTCGGAAGGTACTGCGTATGCAGACCTTGATGTTTTCGATAGATCCTCGACTCATGAAGACGAAAAAAATAGCCACCCTCCGAGTTGCCAAAACCCAAAATAATCGGTTTGCATTTGTATATAGAGTTTTACGGTTGCGCACTAATAGTTGGGGTTAATATATGCTTATTTTAATTATTTTACTAAATATAACTCGCTAATATAGATATCATATAATTTTGTCTATCAAAATTTTAACAGATAAAAAGTACTTAAGTAATCTCAACTTCAAACTAAAAAAAAAACTTTTAGTATTGTTATATTGTGTCATCCATATTATCTTTGTCATTTTTTAACTAAAAAAAGCTTATTCTTCTTTCTTCTGCTAATGACTATATTACAATAATAACATTTGTTGATTGATAGTGCGTATGTAATGGTCTTCACGTTGTTGAATGCACTAATAGTCTTGAAACCTATTTGTCAAATATTCAATTGGGAAAAATATTTTAGATGAGTAAAAAAAATTCGAAATAGGATACTATTGCTTGACTACATAAAATTGTAAATAATAGGCAATTATTTTTAGAAGACATAGAAAGAATCTAAATATAGTTTTACATGCTTCACTATTTACTCTTTTTGTTTTAGTTTATTATATGTTCTCTAGATAGTTTTGCTTAGATGAAATAAAAACACATATTGACGTTCTAAAATTAAATGTTTAGTTATTACCAACAATGGGCATTAGACTTCTTCTGACTTTAACATTATTTATCATGTAAAAGAAATTACTACAAACACAAAATTACAAAATTGGGAATTACACATCTAAACTATAGAAAGTTCCGGAGAAAAAATATCGATGGCGTCTTTTAATTAATTATTTTTTATTTAATATTTGGTATCAAAAAATCCAATGACTCGATTGATAATTTGAATTTCCATCGAGCAGGTCAACTAAGGTGGTCAACCGTTCCTTGATGAAAAATTCTTCATCCCCATAATTTGAACGAGATACCACTAATTAAAAGTGAAATATCATCTCACCACACCCTTAATGGTAAATTATTTTATTCAAAGCATCATTGATAGGGGATGTATCTTTAATTTAATATTTACAGTGATTTGATATTAAGGGACGAAGACAAACCAGATACGTAGGTGAAAGTTCTTGTCTGTGATAAAACAATAGTAAATAAATAAATAAACCAGGTAAGCCGCGTGTATCATTTTTTAAAGCCAAATGATGCTTTATTTAAATTAAGGATTATCCTTATCAGTGATTAATTTAAGGAAATCATAGTTAAAAAAAATGGACTACAAAGTCTGATTATTATTACGATAAAAGATAAGTATATAGGAAATCATAGTTAAAAATATTGTTTGGCTCAGTTTCCAGGAAGAACCAAAGGAAAGTTCACTGTCCATTTCCCAAGCTATTAAAAAACAGTACTATAAAAAACATCACTTTTTTTTTTCCTTATTCAATAAATTTTCACAGTAGAGGTATAGTTTTGATCTATGTCATTGCTTTTGGATTAGCTAGAGTATTGGCCATGCGTTTGCTTAATCAAATTTCAAAGTAAAATATTGAAATATTGATTTATATTCAAAGTAAAACATCACAATCATGAGATGTCGCGAAATGGATGAAATTCTTCAATTTTAACCAGAAATTTCGGGTTCAAAAACTAAAAATGGAGAAAGTTGTCGTTTCCTTAGGTAAATAAAATCGTCTACAATTAAAAATATTTACTCTTACTTTACGGTAACGAAGTCGAATTATTCGACGTCTAAAACGATTACCAAAGGGGTATAATCACTTTTAGCACGTCACAAACTATTTACATCTGGTAGCCGAAAAGATGTATAAAACCTATATAATTTTGGTATATAACATTCAGAATGTGTATATATACAAAAAAATATATAAATTTTATATATTCGACTACTATTACTGTTACCGCGGTTATAAAGTGTCATTTTTTCGACACCAAACACGAGATCAAATAACTTGACTCGTTTTTCGAGATATTTGGAGCTGGAGTAATAGGGGGGACAAACTAGCCGGTAAAGTGATAAAGTCGTGTACACGTGTTCAACGCCTAGTCGAGGGAGAAAAACAATGGGCCCACTACGCATGTTACAGGCTTGTAATCGTGGGCCAGGTAGAAATGATCGACGGACTAAAAAGAAGAAACCTTTCATCCTACGGCTTGGAATTGTTTGAGTAGTTATGATGATGTGTTTCAAAAATAGTGCCAATGTGGGTCCCAGTTAACAACTGAATCCTTATAATTAGCATTTGATCACGTGTTGAGTTGGTGGGTAAACGGCCCAAATCCACATTTATTGATTTTCTTTAGGCATGCATGATTAATTAAAGATTATTGTGCTACTTTCTCTAGGCATTAATTATAATACTTTATATTATAGACCTGATAATGTAAAATCGGTGCACCTTAAAGAGAAAACACAATAAATAAACTAATTTCTGTCTCATTGGCTGTTAAACCTAGTTTCATTTCATCTCATTAAAATGTTTTTTGATTTGATTTTACAGGAGTCTCTTATAGACAAATGTCACTTAATTCCTTGTATCTTTTTTCATTATCTCATTCTTATAACAAAAACAAAGAGGCAGTACTATTTCATCGAATATTTGCTACGGATTTGTCTAAAGCCATCTCGTTTGTTTGTTGCTATTGCTTTCTTTTCATTTTTCCTTGAGCCGAGGGTCTATTGAAAACAACATCTCTATCTAAGGTGTCCGTACACCCTATCCTCCCCAACCCTACTTTTGGGATTATACTGGATTTATTGTTGTTGTTGCTATTGCTACTGCTTCTTTTTTTATCTTTTCTTGAGCCGAGGGCCTATTGGAAACAACCTCTCTACATCACAAGGTAGGAGTAAGATCTAAGTGCACTCTACCCTCCCCTAACCTCACTTGTGAAATTACACTGGGTTTATTAATGTTGTTTTAATACTTGATTCTAGTTTGTTCAGTGAGTTTTTTTCTCGTTGGAGATGGAAGAAGATAAGAAGTTAAAATTAGATGTGTTAACTTTTGTACTCGGAACCACGCCATCTTCTTTCATTTGGGACAAATAGAATACTAGATGGATATATCTACAACGTCAACTATGGTAAACTTCCAAAAGATATTCCAAAGAAAAAAGATAAACCTTGTATTTTTTATATGATGTCCGCGCTTGCGCACACCCGGTAACTATGTTCACCAACGTTGAATACTAACAGGTACCCGACAACTATGTCCACCTCGTTAACTCTGCGCACCTCAGTAAAGATAGAACCTTGTCAACACTTCCAAAAGATGTTCACTAGAGTACCAAATATTAGGATGAACCTGAGTAAGTACTCCAAAGAAGGAAAAGAACATTACACCATTCATCAATATTCAGTCCTATAACCAAACAAAATTGCTGCATCATGGATAAAAGATGGCCAAAAACGTTTCTAACTATACACAAATAGCTTACCTTTCCACCCTACCTTTCCCGTGTACAAAGTTTTAATGAAACAATTCCTAACACTGAGAATAATGAGAAGAATTCGCGTATGGAAAAGCAGTATGTGAAATAGCAAGCTAAAGAATTCTTTTTTGTTTGTTTTTCTTTTGTTGTCGTCTCTCTTTTGAACAACTACCGGTGCAATTGGCAGTTGCGATCTTGCTTGCAAGCGAGGACAGCTTCATGGCAAAGGCGCCAGTATTCTTTATATGGAATAGACACCCATGGCAACGTCGGGGGAAGACCAATCTTTGGAGCTGATGGAGTTCTGCAATATAATGGGAAAGTAAACCGGAGAAGTGAAAAAGCTAGCAAGATTACGAGCGTTTGGTATGATGGAAGTCATTCCCCATGGAAAATATTTTCCGGAAAAATGCTTTCCGGTGTTTGATTGGTTAAAAAAAAAAGGCAGTCCAGTGCACAAAGCCCCCCGCATTCACATAGGGTCCAGCGAAGTGCCGCACCCAGGGTCCGGTGTTTGATTGGTGAGTGAAAAATAATTTTCTTGAAAGCATATACATTAAACATTAATAATAACATTATCAAATTAGAGAGTGTTTAAAGGACTGTTTTTAGAGTCATAAAGATAAATAATAATGTCTAACAGTTAGTTGGAGCACGTAATATAAAGTTAAAAATTAAGATAATCGTAAAGCAAATGACTTCCGCGCATAAGTGAGGAAAGTCATTTTACCCTTTTGATGGAAAAGGTTTTCCACGGAAAACATTTTCTGGTAACTGAACACGAGAAAATGAATTCCTCGTGAAAACATTTCTATGAAAAAACGACTTTCGTCATACCAAACACATCCTAAGAATTCCTTAAAATGTGTAGAAGATCTGCTAAAGGCAAGTTGAAATACCTTTTCCCTGTAAGAACTCCATAAGCTGACAATGCAATGGAAGATCTAGACACATCTGAAAAAACATTTCTATAATGGGGCCAAACTACTTGTCCTGCATCAGATTTTTGCAGAGTTACCGAACACAATAAACACACTTGAAAAAGAACAAATAACAAACAAGCATGTTTTAGAACCATGAGCAAGGAAGGGAAAGTATAATATGCTGATAACAGAGAAGCTAGTTCTATTTTCTAGCTTGATTCATTGACATGGTAAAACGACAACCATCATGTGAAAGCTTGCAGTATATTATTCTGTTTCTTCAGTAGTGTCACTACAGTGGTAGTAGAAAGGTTTTATTATTTGGAAAGGGAGAAGTGACACTACCGGGAGCAAGTTTTTCTCAAGTTTGGGAGGGATTACACCATAAAAGTGCAGGATTGCAAAATCACCATTTAAAGTTTCCAACAAAAAAGATCATTTTCTTAAGGTATCTTCATTAAAAGGACCATTACAATAAGAAGGATAACAAATGATCAAGTAAATTGAGCTTCAGATTCTCCTCAGTGTTTCGCACAATAGTCCATACAGTTTAGGTTATCATGAAAAGGAAGTCCATAATCAACAAGAGAAGTAGAATAATTTCTATCTTCCTAGTAGTATCCTATATAGCTTATTGAAAAGCCACTTCTAGGGTAATCTAGAAAGGTTGCACCGAAAGTGAACTTCAAATAGATCTTTTCTTTTTTGAAATTGTAGATAAATAATGCAATAAAAAGTGCCAAATGCATAAAAGTGAGCTCCTATCCTATACAAACAAACTCCAGAAGCAAGAAAAATCATTCACGACCTTGCTCACAAAATCTTAAGATTAAACATTAATGCTCAGGGACTTACTTAAGTTCAAAAAATTGCTGTGAAGAAATGAAACCAGAACTGTCGATCTACAGTAGCTTGCCCGGCGAGAATTCTTAGAGCCTGATGCAGTCTTTTCAGCAGATTTAATCTCTGAAGAATTGGTGGCATTTCTCTGACACAAAACAATATCAAACCATAATCCACAAGGAAATCGTTTTCTCCTCGTGAACCAAAAGAAAATCTTAATGTAAGGTGTTGCGTGAATTATAGATATGCCAAACTGAATGGCTATGCAGACAAAGCTAATGGTTGTCTTCATAATGGTGAAGAAAATATAGAACAATGAAGTCGTCGGCAGCAGAAGTAGAAGTGGAGTAAATAGGAGAGACCCAACTACATGCTGCTCCACACTGTACGCGTAGCTGTCTAGTCTCTGACGAAGAGGATTCCACTTCCTACCCCTGTAATTAAAGGAGACAAGCTGTTATTGGTTTTAAGAAACCACACGACAGCAAAGCAACTGGTAACTAAACAAAGAACAAAGGGATCCATACAAATTGTTCTTTCCTATTTCTATCTTACAGTCGGTGAGTCTCAAAGGAGCAACATGCTTGATGCTGGTTTGCAAAAAATGATAATAGTACAACAACAACATACCCAGTATAATCCCACAAGTGGGATCTGGGGAGGGTAGCGTGTACGCAGACCCAAAAAATGATAATAGTGATTTTGTGAAAATAATTCAGTTAATAGTCCTCTCAAGCGAAAACACAAGCAAAAGTTTGGTAGCTGTCCATGACCAATTTATTCCTCTATACTTGAATTTGGCAATTTATTTGATAGAAAACTCAATATTCGTCTTAAGGAGTTTTTTGGTGAACTAGCAGTTTGGGAAAAGAAACCACGGGAAGAAATTGAAGACGAAAAAGCACCATCACCATTTACTCTAGAAAACCATGCAACCCAGCCAAGAGAGTGACTGAGTTTAGCAAAGTGGAAAACAGGGAGTGAAAGAAGACACCAAAGTTTGTAGAGCAAAACCATACATGAAAGTAACATATAATAAAAAGCATAGATTAAATAGGTTGTCCAGAATGAACATTTTGGTTCACAGAAGTTAAAGAATGGTTATTAACCAGAACATAGATAGCAATGTTACGTTTTTTTGGTGAATGATCTTTCTTTTTAGCTGCTAAAAACACCAGCAGATCACAAAATGAATAACAAAAGTAGAATGTGAAGCTATTACACTCCCCTTTCGATAACCACACTCCTCTTTTATGTTGATAATATTAACCTTGAGAAAATCCTCTTCCTCCCCTTCCTCATTCTCCTACTCACAGAATGGCCCTAATGCATAGATCCACCTTATTTTCCTTATCCTGATCTTCCCTATCCCCTTTTTTCTGTTCCTTCTTTTCCTGCAGTTTCTTTCCTAGCAAAAGGTGAGATTTTTCAATCTGCTGTTCAGCAATAAATAGTCCTTACTCCATTGCCACTATCCCTTAATTTTGCCAGTCACTTGGATGAATAATTGTTGAATAAATTCATTACAGACCAAGGAAAGATCATTGGTTTTTAAGTTTAAATGGGGCTAACTGGTTCACCTTAAACTTTACTAAAATTTTGATGAAATATCTTTTTTTGGTTTTTAGGGTGATTAGAGAGAAAGATTGGAAGCCCTACTGTTGAGTAGTGAAGTTTCACACCATGCTTGCCTCCTATTTCCGAAGTTACTGAGTAGCCTACAAGAATGAGTCAATTTCTGTTGTATGGTACGAAGAAAAGGATAAAAAGGACTAAAGATTTTGGAAGCCTCAACAGGTTAAAATTTGATACCCCTAGATCAACTGAACAATACCAATCCATAAGATACTTTAGAGTGCATAAAGCATTATAGTGTAAGATACCTGAAAAGTCGCCATAAAGCATCTACAGCCTGTATTTGCCACGAATAGAGCAGTGTAAGCAACCACTGAAGAGTAGAAACATGTGTTGTTGCTAGTGAAATTGTGTCAATGATCAGAGCAGCTGCTGCAGTCAGCCCAAACAACGAACCAAATACAGCAACTACTTTTATGAGATGAATCAAGAATAAACCCAATAACCACCAAATGGTAGACCAAATTTGAATAGCAATCAGGGATATTGTCCCAAGAACTCCAGCTAGCTCAGTGTTCAGCTTGAATCCCGCTGGGTTTCCCATAAGCCACACACAACCAGTACGCAGAAGATAGTTAGTGGCATTTTCAGAAAAACTTGAAACCCATGCACAAGCTTCTCTTGCTCGACACCACAATATGATGCCAAGAAAGTTCCCCAGAAGTAGATCAACTACAAGGCTTGTCCACATGGAATGTTTGTGAAATGCTGCTTTCTCAGCATACTCCACACAAGATTGAGACCTAAAATACAAGTCAGCTTAGTGAAGGAATAATATAATAAGATAGCAGATCAGGAAAACACAGAATACACATGTCTCAATAAATTGCGCCTCAATCTCAAATCACTTGGGTTCACTATATGAATCCTCCTTATCCAATTCGCACTATCCAGATAACACAGAAGACACATGGCAGGATGAGTTCAGAGAATAAGGTTATCAGGGAAAGTTTACCTGAGACCATAATCTTTGAGAAAAACTGGCCAATACAGGAGTTGACAGCACCGGATTTCTAGATTTTTACATGTATTGCAGAATACCTTCTCCAATGCGACGTAGATATATGATTGGGACACATGGCTCAAACAGACATGGAAAGACTGAAGGATGACGTAGAAGATAGTTGAGAATGATGCAAGCAATACAGCAAGCAGTTGCCATGTCAAAATAGAAAACCTGACAAGCCATTTGATAGCTATTAGAAATAGCGATGAAACAAATGGAGCAGAAGAAAATGGAGGTATGTCAAAGTTTAAAAGATATTACATGCAAAAGAAATGGAAGGAAACCCTGGATCTTTTGGCAGAACAATATGCTTCGGTAAATACTTTAGCCGCATTGGCAGTGTTGATAGATAGAATTACAGCGTCCTGTTTATTGGAAAATTGAAAGAAAAACGGTTTAGAATCAGTTTACCGTGAAGGTAAGACTAAACTTCATAATCAATATACCAAGTCAAGATATGGCTGCTTCCTGTTAAGATCCTTAACCCATTCAGGCTTCTTGCAATGGTTTGTCACCCCCTCAGATGAACTCTTGAAACCCAATGAGTAATGGTGGCCACCAAACACAGGAATTCCATAAAACACTACCTGAGTTTATTTTGAACAAAATAGAACAATAAGGAACTACCAGATAAGTCAAGGAAATCTGAGGTTGTTGTATGGGTGATTATGACTTACATACGTGAACATCTAATTGGAATATGGCTTCACCCTTCCTATGTATATGATGCACTTTTGGTATTAGCTGTACTTTTCTGCCAACAGCTTGAGAATTATCACATACAATCTGTGCCCAAATGTTATCCTCTAAAGCTGATGCCCTACACTGCTCTAGTATCACATCCAATTTGTGACATCCACATCTCCATCTTCCACACTTCCCTTCAGGTGCAAGTTCGTCCGCACATAAGCATGTCCTCTTATCAGTATAGTTGATATGCTTTTTCCCTTTGCCTCTGACCATTAGCAGCTTCCCATTGCTGCTACAATCCGCTGCATAATAACCAAGCAGAGAGAACTTGCTTTTATCTTGTAGAAGTACAGGCATCTTTCTGTTTATGCCTTGAAGAACCCTCTAACAAATGAGACAGAAATCATATAAAAAATTTAGACAAAAGCATAAGCCGATAAGTAATCACAACAAACTTGTAAAAGTAATAAAATTATCTTTCACACAATATATAGCACATGTGATGAAAAAGAACATAGTTATCTGTATAAATGAAGCAAATCTGTACAGTAGCATGGGATAGTTACACAGTTTAAGTGATATCAATACAATATCCTATAATTCTAACATAACTATAATTGACATTGGGTTTATCTTCACTGTCAACAAAAGCCACTTAGAGTCGCACCCCACACTACAACGACCATTGATAATTCTATTTGTACCAAGTTATTCTCACTTCTTTTATTTGCTTACTTTAATACTCTCTCCATCCCGGGGTAAATGTAGGTTTTAAGATATGGGTTAGGCAGAACCCAGTAGTTTTGGCCAAAACCTGTATATGTGTTACGAGATACACTAAATATGTACATAAGAATAAATTCAGGCACTTGAGGTTATTGTCCTAGAATCCAGAACTCATAAATTTCAAATCATGGATCCGCCTCTATCTCCATCCCACTATAAATGAGCTATGACCTCTTTGTTTTAGTTTGTCCGGAAAATATATAATCTCCTTAGTGAAATCGGTAACTTCTCATTTCAATGATTTAAAATCAAGACACAGTTTATTCATTTATATACAAACAAGTATCAAATAATACTGTTTTTTTTTTGATAAGGTATAATACTATGTATATCATGTTAAGAACTTATGTTACTAGAGAGGTTACACTTTATTTATTTAATTATATCTTCAACACGCTTCCAACATGCGGACCTAATTCTTTTTCATGGCTAAGCACATAAAAGTTCCTTTGGATAATGGGTGGTGGAGAGACTTGAACTCAGGACCTCTCATGAGGTGAAAATTGTCCAAGATTATACAAGGAAACAACAATCCATTCACTCGACCGATATGGAATACTCTAACACCCTCCTTCCTGGACGCCCAGGACTAGACATCTAGACCATAGATAACATAATGTAGAAACCCAACATTGTAGAAACCAAGAATACAGATGAGTCAGACTCTGATACCATGTAAAGAAAATGGACTTGGGCCTATTCAACCTCAAAGGTTAGCGCATGAGGTCATAAACTCATAACGGACCAAGGCTATACGAGGAGATAGCAACAAGTTACCTCAGCCAGTGGGACACTTTTGTTTTTTTGATAAGACCAATGTAGATACTTTAACAACCAGTCCCCTTCCCGGTACGCCCAAGCCTGGACATCAGGAGCAGGACAACATAACATGAGGGCTCAACATTGGATAAACCAATAATAGAGATATGAATGGAAAAGTGATTCTATTTTTTCTATTGTCACTGACAGAGCAATCCCTTTCACTATAGCAATTGTCACAACTGACAACCACAGCAAGCAATCACAAATTAATTCATCACAATTTTTACTCTACACAGTTTCCAACATAAAAAAAAATTCACTACCAAGTCCATCTCCATATACAGTGTCAAATACTGAAAAAGGAGAGTGAATGAAGCTCAAGCTTTATCCACTTGACCTTTCCACATATAAACATTTTCCTAGCACACCAAATTTCATTGTTTTCACATTTTGAGATTAACCCATTTCAACCTTTTTCACATTTAGGCATTATCCAGTTCACCATTTTCGCCCTTTCTTTTTATGATAGTAGTATCCAGGCCGGCTTGCACGCACCTTAACTAATTCCACCGGGTACTTGCTACCTCTCACCAGCACAGGTACCGGGTCACTCTACCCGCCAATGCTTAGGTATATGGGAAGAATCCATTATATATTTTTTGCCCCACAAAGATTTGAACCTGAGACCTCCCCCACTTCATTTTTTACCATTTTCACAACAAACTTGAAACCACTAACTTAGATACTCAATTCATATCAACCCAGATTGTAAAAAATGAATATTTAAAAGGGTAATTTAGGGAAATTTACCTCAAGATTCGTATGTGTGGTGGTCATGGAAAGAAGGGCAGACTCATCGCAAGCAAAAGCGACAACAATGTCGAAAGAAGCTTCAGAGGAAGAAATGAACCAACCGAATAAGAAAGCATAGGAATGCAAATTCAATTGATTTAAAGAAGATAGATGCGTTGGCCACCAAAGCCTGCACTTTCTATTATTGCCTCTTCTCATTTTTCACCCAACTTGTTGTCTATTCATTTTTCGACGTTCGAATGAGAAAATTGACAAAATGGGTATCTTAATCTTCCATTTGTGGATCACTTTCGGGGTTATTGACAGATCTTTTAGGGATTTTGGAGCTCAAGGAGGAGATGGCAAAGGAGTAGATCGGGAACAAAATGAGCGAAGGTTCACTGGGCAAGAGATTCGCTTTGGAAGTTGCGAGTAGTGGGGAAAATGTTTCTTTCTTCTTTATTCTTTTATTGTTTTTTTAATTTATTTATTTTTGGGTTATGGTTTGCCTAGTTAATAGGATTTTACTGCTTATAGTATTGTATTAAATTATATTTTATTATATTATTTTGATGAATATAATATTTAGATAGACTTGTAACTTTAGATTGTATCATTTACCTATTGTTATTCCAAAATAATGTTTGTTTTGATTGTTTTGTTAAAATTGGTTGTATTGTATTGTTAAACAATGAAAAGTCCAACTTTTTGAATTAACTGATTTGATGGTGGGATTGTTTCCTATTTTTCTTTCCAATTATGCCCTAACCTATTACTTCAAAATTATATTTTACTCTTTACCTTTTTCTTGGACTCCAAATCTCCAACCTTTAACCTACTTTGTCTTCGTCCCTCTTTTCCTTCTGCCGCTTACTATTCCCAACTCCAACGTCAAAGGTAGTAAGAATAGGGTTTGCCTTCTTTTTGTTTTGTTTTTCTCCTACTTTGATTTTAACTTCAATTTTAATTACTTTAATCTCCGATTAGTTGTATACTATTAGTAGTTTTCGAGTGTGCAAAGTGTTACTTATTTATGTCTGTTCCTTTATTTTGCCAACTGCACAGCCTTGGTTGTTTCTCTATCATCGTGCTTTATTATTTGTTTTCTAATGATAATTATTTTTTATTTTAGTTGAAATAAATTTTCTTAAATTATTTATATGCATAATTCTTGATAAATTTAATATTTAAAATAATTGAGAATATTTTAGTAAACTTATCAGTTACAGTACAGTACGGTACAACAAACCAAACAACAAAATATTATTTATCAACAGCAAACAATACAATCTATCTAAATGTTGTATTCATAAAACGATACAATACAATATGATACGATAAGATACGATACAATACAATACATTATGAAACGATGGATAACAATGATCCAAACAGAGTATTGGGGTCCGACCCACTCTGATAACGAGGATTGAGTTAGCTTGTTAGAGCGAATATTCATAATTAAGAGTGACGAGTTTTAGAGGCATGCAATTCTTGTGTTTTTTTTTTTTTTGAATTATGAAGGTTTCACTTTTAATTATTTTTACAATTATGATTCCAGTATTAAATGTCTCCTCCTAGTTCCACATCAAAATCTAGTATTTATGGATGCAAGTAAACTTTTTCAAATGGAATCGTCATAAATAAACTTTGAGAGAGTAAATGCTACTAGTTCTAAATGATGGTCAAGCAATAAAAGATAAAACATAAAACAACTGATGCAGGTGTTTTATGTTTGTAAAAGGGAAGGAATGAAGTGTATATGCATACATAGTACTTCTTCCTATCCTATAAACTACATGCCCGGCCTTGTAATCCTTACTGAATGAAGCCGAAATTTTGCTATTTAAAGTTTAGGACTATCGAATGAAGCTTACACTTTAAATATTTTATAATTTGATGTTTAAAATAACAAAACTCAAGAAAATTTTCTTACACGAAAAATGTTTGACGAGCTCACATAAACTTAACTCTTAATTTAATTATATTTGAAAGCAAGCCGGATCTAGTATATCATACGAGACTTGCATTTTCTATTGATTCTTGCTGATTGTCAATAAAGATTTATGTACTTATCTAAAAATATTTTGTACGAAAAAGAATACCCAAGTTTATGGAAATAACTCATTATAATCAAATTTTATTGTTAAATTTCAAAGATGATGGTGTTGCTATGCAGTGAGCTCAAAAATTGTTTTTGCAAATATTGGAAAAGTAACTAAAAGAGACTTGCAAGAATTCATGCAATACTACTATGATGTTAATTTTTTTTTTTTTTTTTTTTTTTTTTTTTTGCTAACTATGATGTTAAATTCTTTACTCAATTGTTGTGCCCCCCAAAAAAAAAAATTGCTCAATTGCTGCTTGAATTAACTAACTGCTAGCTAACACAAAATTCAAGTCACCTACAGTTAAACTATTTAGAAAGATCATACTTTATTAATGTAGATACCCTTTGACTAATCTCAAAACCAAAAAGAGTTTAAGTTCAAAGGTGTAAGCAAAATATTTATATAATTAAGTGTTTACCCTGAAAAACGGATAACAACTGAATGTATACGTGGTTTTAAGGATACGTGATATAACTTGGCACAAATTGAGAATATAGATTATATGGAAATTGACGATAAAAGAATGAATGCAAACTACACGAATTGAATAGCCTTGGCCCTCGAGTTCAATCACCCTTGAACCAAAGATGTTTCAAGTGGCGTATGAACAAAATAACAAGATGATGAAAGCTAGAAAATGACAGTATATTGCTTGATGTTGCGTAAATATGATGTGTTTTACAAATGATCAGACCCATTTTATATAGTAGGGGAGTCCTACTCTTGATACAATTCTATATGAGGTAAGAAGTCTCATGATTAGCTAATTAATCGGCCTCTTCTGGATACGTGCCAGGATTTTCGCCGTGATCCTCGATCGATTGCGGATATTTTACCTTTCCGTTATTTGGCTCGATCCTCGATCTTGCTCGGACTCTATGTCACGACCCAAACCCAGACCCAGTCGTGATTGCGCCTCTCGTGGGGACAAGGCCAGCCAACTAAACCCAATTCATCTTCTTAAAACAGTTAAACAGTTCATAAGCAGTTTAAATATGATTTAATGATAATAATTAGCGGAAGTACAACCCGACACAGCCCAAACTGGGGTGTCACATGTCACGAGCATCTATTAGAGTATAAATACAACTACAAGGTCTGAAATATACGAAACAAGACTGATAAACAAAAGGGAGAAAAGCGGTGCTGCAAACGCTGGCAGTCACCTTGCTAACTCCGATAACTCTGCTTCCGATCAGTCAAAACCCGCTATCGGGTGCAGAAATACCTGCATCTGCACACACGATGCAGGGGGTAAAGTGAGTACTCCAACTCAGTGAGTAATAAAGGTAAATAACAACTGAGCAGTAAGAAATCACGTAAAGCAAACCAATATGCTGTATAGAAGCAGTGTAAAACCCTTTGAGAAAAGCAGTGAAGCTGTGAAATCTTTAAAAATATCTTAGCTCAGTTTAAACTATTTTGAAAATGACTTTTTCAACAGTTACGCAATGAATGCAAAACAATTAGTGTCAATAAGCACCGAAAATCCGCCCCTCGGGCACAAATACCACAGTATAACAGGTAAAAATGACAAGTAAATATGAAAGATGAACACATAAAGGTAAGCCCCTCGGGCAATATCTCAGAACAGTACCAGCCCCTCGGGCTCACTCTCAGAACAATCTCAGCCCCTCGGGCTCACTCTCAGAACACTCTAAGCCCCTCGGGCTCACTCTCAGAACAATGGGTACCCACGCTCATTGTGGGTGTGCAGACTCCGGAGGGGCCCCTTACGGCCCAACCGCTATATCAAGCCACCTCGTGGCATCAACTCTCGCCACTCGGCCTCACATCACTCGGCACTCGGCCTCACATCACTCAAGCCACCTCGTGGCATATAAATGTATCTCAGGCCCTCGGCCTCATATCACTCAGTGTATCCTCTCATATGGCCCTCGGCCGCACTCAGTCAGATATCATCACAAGCCCCTCGGGCATTAGTAAAACAGTAGTTCTCAGCCCAAAACATCATTTAGAAATATCGTTTAAGTCTCAGAACATAGTAAAAATGACTGAGTTGTAAAAACAGTGGAAATCGGCATGACTGAGTTCAAGCAATAAGTCAAAACAATGATAATAATCCCCGAAGGGTTCAAATAGTTGGCACGAAGCCCAAATATCGCAATCAGCCCAAATCACGATGATAACAAGTAAGTTTCAGTCAAATACACGGTAAATTCATCAATCGGGACGGACCAAGTCACAATCCCCGACGATGCTCTATCCATGCTCGCTATCCGACATGCAAGTCACCTCAATATAGCACTACGATGTGCAATCCGGGGTTTCAAACCCTCAGAATATCATTTACAATCATTACTCACCTCGAACCGGCGAAATCTCTAGCTCGCGACGTCTTTGCCCCTCAAATCGGCCTCCACGCGCGTCGAATCTATCCAAAATCAGAGCGAATACATCACAATATGCTAAGGGAACAAAGCCCAAGCGAAAACAATCAATAACGGACACAAATCCCGAAATTACCAAAACCCGAGCCCCGGGCCCACTTCTCGAAACTCAGAAATTTTTACATCATTAGATTCCTTATCTTCCCACGAGTTCATACATACCAAAACTTCTCAATTCCGACCCCAATTGGTCCTTCAAATCCCCAAATCAAATTTCAAAATCCCAAGCACTAGTTTCTTCCATTTTTTGGCTTAAGTTCCATGAATTTCTAGGTTAATTTCACAATAGAATCACGTTTTAGGTTCAAAAATCTTACCTCCAATCAATTCTCCTTGAATCCCTCTTAAATCACCTTCAAAAAGCTCACAAAATGTTCAACTATGGAGGAAAAATGACTCAAAATCGCTGATGAAATGTTTTAGAAACTTTCTGCCCAGCTCTGATATCTCTTCATCGCGATCGCGGCCCAAGCCTCGCGATTGCGAAGAGCAAAATTCCAAGACCTCAAAAACACTCTATGCGAACGCGACCCTCACACTGCGAACGCGATGCTTCCCTTTTCCAACACTACTATGTGAACGCGATCCCTGAGCTGCGAACGTGAAGAGCAACAACCTCTGAATCACAAATCCTTGTACGCGAACGCGGGAAGCTTCATGCGAACGCGAAGAACCATCTCACAGCCTTACGCGAACGCGATGCTCAAACGCGAACGCGAAGGCTTAAATTCTTGCCTTCCAAATTCCTCCTACGCGATCGCGTCACCACCTACGCGATCGCGAAGGCCAACATCTCTGCAACACCTGAACAGCAAATCTGCAACTTCTAAAAAACAAAAACGGTCCGATTGACCATCCGAAACTCACCCGAGGCCCCCGAGGCCTCAACCAAAAGTACCAACACATCCTAAACCTCATTCAAACTTGTTCCTATCATTAAAACACCTCGAACAACACCAAATCCATCATTTCACATCGAATTCAAGCCTAAGTTTCCTAAAAAATTCCGAAATACGCTTTCGATCAAAAACCCAACCAAACCACGTCCGAATGACCTGAAATTTTGCACACACATCCCAAATAACATAAACGAAGCTCAGCAACTCTCGGAATTCCATTCCAACCCTCGGCTCAAAATCTCACCTACCAACCGGAAATCGCCAAAATACTAACTTCGCCAATTCAAGACTAATTCTACATCGGACCTCCAAAACCACTTCCGATCACACTCCTAAGTCATAAATCACCTCCCGGAGCTAACCGAACCATCGGAACTCACATCCGAGCCCTCTAACACATAAGTCAACATCCGGTTGACTTTTCCAACTTAAGCTTCCTTAAAAGAGACTAAGTGTCTCATTTCTTACCAAATCCACTCCGAACGCAAACTAATCAATTTGATCACATAAAACACGGATAACAAAGCATAAAGAAGCAGAAATGGGGGAAACGGAGTGGTAACTCATGAGACAACTGGCCGGGTCGTCACATCCTCCCCAACTTAATCAAACTTTTATCCTCGAACGTGCCCAGAGTTGTTTCAAAAGCCAGCCAATCATTGAATAACCTTACCATGCATATACCCGGGGGTGATCCCACGTCACCCTATCTCATATAGGTCCGACAACACATTGCAACTGAAATTTCACAACCCAATCCAGCCCATAAGCCTTAGAACCACATTTCCACTTCCGAAACCATTCACAAGATCAGAATCTCACATCTATACCCAGAATAAGCCCGAACAAGCTGTAATCACCCATAGTTGCAATCCCCGGTGCAATCACACGATATACCACATAACTCAAACACTCGTAGCGATAACTTCTGTTCACAGCAGCTGCCCATAACAACCGAATATTGGTAGAAAACCTCTTATCAACTAAAGTCTCATTCCAACACTTTCATATATTGACAACGATAGATGAAATACACGATAAACCATGACCATTCCTCAGATCGACCATTCACGAAGCCACTTCTCTTTTGGCAAATTCCATGGCAATTTCCGAGCCGAACCTCGATATTATCCTTCCAACAAGCTGAAATCAAATCTGTTCGTATTCATTAATGATCCCAACGATCTCCTCTAATCCAACACACCACTCTGGTGACATGACACATCAATATAGGTCTAAGCCACAACTTGCATAATACGTGCACCAATAAGCAACGGTCCAAGATACTCAAATCATGAAAGTGACTCAAATGAAAGAGCTGCACCTCAAGCTCACCAGTACCATCACAACACAAGGCTGAGAACCTGTCTCACATCATAGAAATAGAACACATGAATCTACCCCGAAAGGTCTTATCTCCATGTAGCTAAGCTACAATGCGCGATCCTATCCAAACAGTGCTCCACATGAAACACCTCAAGTCACTATGCTCAAAATCGATAGCCACGCACAATTTGATGTCTGGAACTAAAGCAAATCATTACACCCACGGTGAAACAAATAACATACGCCACGCAACCCGATAGGACATAACCGATACACCATTCACCGGGCAACGCCCAATTACTCTTCCTGTTTGAATTCCACTAAGAGACCCCAATTGAACCGCACCATATGTGCCTATAACCAACAAATCATAACACCTCGCAACACAGAAAGGTAACTCATAGATCTCCCCAGATCACTGATAAGATCAACAATGGTCGAATCAATACCTCCCTCAACAATGCCATTCGGAGCCAACCAAGCCGACTCAAGATAGAACACTCACCCATATTGGCCTGCCAACGAACTCCTTATCAAGGAAACCTGAAGCTGCTCCTTCCACCTCTATAACTCTGCCGGTGCCATACGATACGGTGCAAGACACCAAATCAATACCGAAATCAACAACATTGCCCGGCCACAAGAAACACACCCAAAAAGTCCATCACCACCGAAACTGAATCAATATGAGGAGCCTTAGCACCGACACTCATCACAAGATCCCAATTAATAGAGACAAATCCTTCCCAGCAGTCCGCTAGGTCTTCGAAATATAAAAATCCCCAATAGGGCATAATCCGTTGAACATCGCCACTCAATCCATGGCATTTTCCGGCATAGCCAACAGCGCCGTCTTATCGTAATAGTCCAGAATAACACAACACGGAAACAACCAGTCTGAACCCAATATCACATCCAATATCTAATATCCCAAGCAACAAAAGGTCCGCTCGGGTCTCCAAACCCCGATAGTCACTAAACAATGCCGATGTACACGATCTACAACCACAACATAGTCTGAATATGAGAACCTCCAATCTCCAACTCCATGTAGCACATAAATCACCATACCTGATCCAAAATTCCGCCATCCGAATACATATCACACCTCAAGTACCCAATCATTCTATGAAAGATATTCTAAAATTCCCCTGTGCCATCAAGCAAACTTGAATATCAGCAGTCGATCTAACAAGAAAGCACCACAGTACTACCGAAGTACTATCAACTTAATCACATTGCCTTTTCTGAAACATATACCCTCGTCAAATCACTATGATTAGCAATACCATTCCCTTAATCATCTGAAGATCATTCACCCTAATCATCTGAGGCTCATTTCTCAAATCACCTAAAACTGCCCGTGCCGCCTAAGAATTTTATGACTTTCCATTCAGAACTGAACCGTAATCCTTACACACGCAAATGTCAATCCTTCACAACATATCGCATATACCATACCATCCTAGGATAACATGAGAACTTTATCTCCCTTCCGAGCCACAAACATCTACGTACTCAACTAGTCAAGAACTTTCCATTGGTCCCACCTAGAAGAAAATCACTATACATCCCATGCTCCGCATGCCCATAGAAAATATACATCTCCAAACCGCAGTAAAACCCATCAAGAACTCCCCGAGTTCCCCTTGCACAAATCAGACCTGCTAGGACTGAATCCTTCTAACTCGACCAAGCTAAGCAAGCCGTCAAAACCTAAGAGCATTGCCGCAAAATGAACATACACAAGGAACAAATCATATCCTTACCATACCGGTCCGATCTACTACCAAATTACCCCATCTGTCTAAATTTCCTTCTGATTCATCTTCAACTTGATATTTCCTTTTTGCTGTAGCACCACAATCCTCAATTCAGACTTACCACACGGAACCAAGCATAAAGCCACACCGTTTAAGGCTCATACGTCGCCGAATACTTTCTTAAACATTCCCAGAAACACCACATTCCAGAATACTTTACTCCGAAGAACTTCCTGCGAATCTAAATCCATTACCTTTACTTTCCTGATACAGATACATAGAATCCCATAATTAACATAGAAATACCACAAGTCTTGACCTCTTCCAATAAAAACTCAGTTTCTAACCACGTATACAACTTTAAGACACCTGATTGTTACATGTAAAATCTTGAACACATTAGAACCATTCTCGAGAGTCATTTACTCTATTTACACTGCAATTAGCCTGATCAAACGAACAGGACCACCCGTGCCTCATTAGCACTCTGACACCGCAGGATACGACCTCATCCCAATACAAACAAGCATCTTCCTGCTCTATGCACCGAGCATTCTTTACCAACAACAACTTAAGACATCCTGTGATTCTCACACACCTACGAAGCACCATATAACCTTGTCAAAATTTTCCTTCACTCGAGCCATCCTCGACTTCAATCTCTGCGAGCCATCACTGATTCACCAACACGCCTCAAACTGGAACAAACATAGCACCTAATCTTGCAATCAGCTTAATCAATAGCAAACTCCCCCACTTGGCTCGAAGCCATAGATCAAAACACACCCAATAACTCATAACGCATATACTCTATTGCGCCACAATGTCATAGTGAGATTAAACTCAATCTTTCATAAGCTCACGAAACACAGACCATCTGGTACTTTAAATCTTCTGCAAATCTCGCATTCATCCTCGCAACAGACAAGCTCACTCTCTAGGCGATCCAATTTAGATTTCAACACATATTCTTCACTTGCAAATGAGATCTTCTAATAGACAACATAAGGATCACACAACCTTAGAACACTCCGCAGGAGATAACCCACCTGCTTTGCCTCCAACTAACATTTCTGTATATCTTCCATCGTCACAAGCATTATGCAGTCACTTGATCTTCCTGAGTTTGGACTCATACCGCAACATGAAATTTACTTCACTCCCAACTAGGAACATGGAAAGATTCTTCACACGCCCATAACTCGGGCTATACCTCGAATCAAGATGGACTTCAAGCATCTAATAGTTCTTCCATCATTCAGCAGACCCTTCTCGTCGCTTCCAAATCATATGGATACACCTCGCAGTACTAACATACTCATCACATAGCCAACACCGTCACTTCCACTAACAGGGACACTAGCGAACATATAAGTTCAAAAACACTTGTTCACACAATCAGCACCTCGGTGCTCAAGCCATAGGCAAAGATCCGGCCTCAAGTCCTCCAGACTGGCCCATCATAAACTCACAGAGATCATATCTCGCCCCTCGATCGGGGAATCACAAGCCATCAAGGCACATCTGATACTGAGCGCTCATGCGCGCATGCGAACGCGTGGAAAGAATTGAAAGAGTTACTTTTCAAGCTGAATCAAGGATGCACGATAAGAATTCATAAATGTTAAGTTTTACTAAAGGTTCCGCAGCCTCTCGAGGATAAATACAGACGTCTCTGTACCGATCCGCGAGACTCTACTAAACCTGCTCATGACTCGTGAGACCTATGTAACCTAGGCTCTGATACCAACTTGTCACGACCCAAACCCAGACCCGATCATGATGGTGCCTCTCGTGGGGACAAGGCCAGCCAACTAAACCCAATTCATCTTCTTAAAACAGTTAAACAGTTCATAAGCAGTTTAAATATGATTTAATGATAATAATTAGCAGAAGTACAACCCGACACAACCCAAAACGGGGTGTCACAAGTCACGAGCATCTATTAGAGTATAAATACAACTACAAGATCTGAAATATACGAAACAGGACTGATAAACAAAAGGGAGAAAAGTGGTGCTGCGAACGCTAGTAGTCACCTTGCTAACTCCGATAACTCTGCCTCCGATTAGTCAAAACCCGCTATCGGGTGCAGAAATACCTGCATCTGCACANACGTGCAGGGGGTAAAGTGAGTACTCCAACTCAGTGAGTAATAAAGGTAAATAACAACTGAGCAGTAAGAAATCACGTAAAGTAAACCAACATGCTGTATAGAAGCAGCGTAAAACCCTTTGAGAAAAGCAGTAAAGCTGTGAAATCTTTAAAAATATGTTAGCTCAGTTTAAACTCTTTTGAAAATGACTTTTTCAACAGTTATGCAATGAATGCAAAACAGTTAGTGTCGATAAGCACCGAAAATTCGCCCCTCGGGCACAAATACCACAGTATAACAGGTAAAAATGACAAGTAAATATGAAAGATGAACACATAAAGGTACGCCCCTCGGGCAATATCTCAGAACAGTACCAGCCCCTCGGGCTCACTCTCAGAACAATGGGTACCCGCGCTCACTGTAGGTGTGCAGACTCCGGAGGGGCCCCTTACGACCCAAGTGCTATATCAAGCCACCTCGTCGCATCAACTCTCAGCACTCGGCCTCACATTACTCGGCACTCGGCCTCATATCACTCGGCACTCGGCCTCACATCACTCAAGCCACCTCATGGCATATAAATGTATCTCAGGCCCTCGGCCTCATATCACTCAGTGTATCCTCACGTATGGCCCTCGGCTGCACTCAGTCAGATATCATCACAAGCCCCTCGGGCATTAGTAAAACAGTAGTTCTCAACCCAAAACATCATTTAGAAATATCGTTTAAGTCTCAAAACTGAGTAAAAATGGCTGAATTGTAAAAACAGTAGAAATCGGCATGACTGAGTTCAAGCAATAAGTCAAAACAATGATAATAATCCCCGAAGGGTTCAAATAGTTGGCACGAAGCCCAAATATGGCAATCAGCCCAAATCACGATGATAACAAGTAAGTTTCAGTCAAATACACGGTAAATTCATCAATCGGGACGGACCAAGTCACAATCCCCAACGGTGCTCTACCCCACGCTCGCTATCCGACGTGCAACTCACCTCAATATAGCACTACGATGTGCAATCCGAGGTTTCAAACCCTCAGAATATCATTTACAATCATTACTCACCTCGAACCGACGAAATCTCTAGCTCGTGATGCCTTTGCCCCTTAAATCGGCCTCCAGGCGCGTCAAATCTATCCAAAATCAGAGCGAATACATCACAATATGCTAAGGGAACAAAGCCCAAGCAAAAACAATCAATAACGGGCACAAATCCCGAAATTACCAAAACCCGAGCCCCGGGCCCACTTCTCGAAACTCAGAAATTTTTACATCATTAGATTCCTTATCTTCCCACGAGTTCATACGTACCAATAGTTCTCAATTCCGACCCCAATTGGTCCTTCAAATCCCCAAATCAAATTTCAAAATCCCAAGCCCTAGTTTCTTCCATTTTTGGCTTAAGTTCCATGAATTTTTAGGTTAATTTCACAATAGAATCACGTTTTAGGTTCAAAAATCTTACCACCAATCAATTTTCCTGGAATCCCTCTTAAATCACCTTCAAAAAGCTCACAAAATGCTCAACTATGGAGGAAAAATGACTCAAAATCGCGGATGCAATGTTTTATAAACTTTCTGCCCAGCTCTGATATCTCTTCATCGCGATTGCGGCCCAAGCCTCGCGATCGCGAAGAGAAAAATTCCAAGACCTCAAAAACGCTCTATGCGAACGCGACCCTCACACTGCGAACGCGATGCTTCCCTTTTCCAAACTATGCAAACACGAGCCCTTAGCTGCGAACTCGAAGAGCAACGACCTTTGAACCACAAATCCTTGTACGCGAACGCGGGAAGCTTCATGCGAACGCGAAGAACCATCTCACAGCCTCATGCGAACGCGATGCTCAAACGTGAACGCGAAGGCTTAAATTCCTGCCTTTCAAATTCCTCCTACGCGATCGCGAAGGCCAACATCTCTGCAACACCCGAACAGCAAATCTGCAACTTCTAAAAAATAAAAATGGTCCGATTGACCATCCGAAACTCACCCGAGGCCCCCGAGGCCTCAACCAAAAGTACCAACACATCCTAAAACCTCATTCAAACTTTTTCCTATCATCAAAACGCCTCGAACAACACCAAATCCATCATTTCACATCGAATTCAAGCCTAAGTTTTCTAAAATCTTCTAAAATACGCTTTCGATAAAAAACCCAACCAAACCACGTCCGAATGACCTGAAATTTTGCACACACATCCCAAATAATATAACGAAGCTACAGCAACTCTCGGAATTCCATTCCAACCCTCGGATCAAAATCTCACCTACCAACCGGAAATCACCAAAATACTAACTTCGCCAATTCAAGCCTAATTCTACATCGGACCTCCAAAACCACTTCCGATCACACTCCTAAGTCATAAATCACCTCCCGAAGCTAACCGAACCATCGAAACTCACATCCGAGCCCTCTAACACATAAGTCAACATCCGGTTGACTTTTCCAACTTAAGCTTCCTTAAAAGAGACTAAGTGTCTCATTTCTTACTAAATCCACAACGAACGCAAACTAATCAACTTGATCACATAAAACACGGATAACGAAGCATAAAGAAGCAGAAATGAGGGAAACAGAGCGGTAACTCATGAGATGACTTGCCGGGTCGTCACACTCTATCTTGCTCGGTCTTGATCTTGCTCCATCTCAGTCTTGATCGATCTCCGGGTCATGAGCTCGATGATCTAACGTTGCACCATGGTTTGATATAACACGAGGTCGAACCTTAACCTATCATATTCTAGTCTCGATTAGTCACACAAAGGGCGGGCCCAATTTTGACCGTATACAGATAGTCCCCTCGTTTCTCGGAGAGAAAATGACGAGAAATGATATGAAATTTCGAATCCCGTCTCGATGGGCCATGGCGTATGCGACGAACGGTCACTGAGACACCCGACTATGACGTAAGCAACAAATGGATACTGAAATGTCCCGTCGGTCTAGTTACCAAGGCAATAAATTCCTGTCAGTTGCTGGTCGGCCACTATGGGTTCTGAACCTTCACAAGCAAGCTATAAGTACCCTAACTTTCCTTTATTCAAACTTTACGTTCAAAGCTCCTCCTATTCTTGTTATTTCAAAAATCCCTTTCCTCTGCAACTCTTGCACCCAAATTTCTTGAGCTTTTAGCAAACCGCATACCATCCTAATTCCCTATTCTTCCGTTCTATAATGGCGAAAACTTCTAAGACTGTACCACAAAAGGAGGCCGCCTCTTCATCACGACTCGCCGGCAACGGGGCTGCGGCGGAACCTCACTCTGAGGAATTCGTTTCGGCAAGGTGCCCTACTATTTTCGATTTTAAGGTTGAAGAGACCTCATCAGTACCGGGTCCATGTGAGCCGATTTCGAGGTACATATGCATAATTACTGATGATCTCTGTCACACCTCCTTTTTTACCACACCGAGGGGGGGTAATATAAGGGAGTTTTTCCAATTAAAGTGACATAAATCGAAATGGAACTATTTTATTGGATTTACCAGAGTCGCCACTTGGAATAGTTATTTGGTGTCCTAAGTCACCGGTTTATTTTAACATTCCAAATCGAGGAAATTTCGACTTTATTAAAAGTCTGCGAAACCAGAAATTCTAGATAAGGAATCTGTTAACCCGGGAGAAGGTGTTAGGCATTCTCGGGTTCCGTGGTTCTAGCACGGTCGCTTAAACTATTAGAATTGGCCTATTATCTGATTTACTACATGTTTTAACCTATTGTGCATTTTAGCTTCTATGACCGCTTTTAATTATTTAGGAAGATTCAACGTTATTTAAAACGCGTCACAAACCACGCTACATGAAATGCACCCGTGGTTCGCAACACACTTTATTTAACATTGTTGAAGATTGAAATTGGGTCACATGAAATGTACACCCGGATTTTAATTAAAAATCACATCCACGTCACGGGAACCGTACCCGTAGCTATCATGAATTATGTAAAGAATGCACCTAATTCAACTACGAAGGTTCAATTTTAATAGCAACATTTGTAAGGGCCATGGATGATTTAATTGATGGCACGCCTCAAACCTTTTCTATAAGTATTATCTCTTGGTCTAATTTTTGAGGGCCATGAATTATAGGTTGGTTTGGCATGGCACGCCCCAATTTATCTTAACTAAGGGAGTTTATTTAAATAAGACTAAGGATCCTAAGTGAAGTTTAAACTAGAACTTTCTTAACTTAAGGTTATGCCCTTTTGAATTATCTTGGACAGTTGTTTTGGGCCAGCAATGGCTCATTGAACAAATCAGCTTCGAAGGCTGTAATTGAGCTCACGATTTGGCCCAGAAGTCAAAAGACTTCAGGATATCATGCTGAATCTTAAATCAAGCGATCCACATTGGGCTTAAATTTAGGCGGCCCCAGTTGCTATGTATTTTCTAGCTGGGCCTATCTGCCTTTTGCCTTTTTTAGCCATAGTCGTACGCTTATCACAATTATATCTCAATTTGCTTCTAAGTAAAAAAAATATTCAAAGATCAAACACAATTCTAATTTGAAAATTAACCACATGAATTGCAATAACAGCACGTATTTACTCTGTGACTTATAATAAAAGAGAACTTCTACAACTGGATCCAATTTTTTTTGAGCTTAGGGCCCAAGCCTAACAGCCTAGGCCCAGATTCATTTCGCTTTATCTGAGCCTCAGACTCAACCCACGTTAAACAAATAACAGCCCTGTCATCTTTACAGAGTGGGCTCATAACCTGGCCCATTGCATCACTATTATTTAAAATGTAATAACAATATAATCAGACTCATAACATAGATGTCAGTATATGAATTAAAAAAATCCTAGTTAATTACAGTCTTCCGAAATAAACATCTTCCAAAATCAATACGTTACATCAAGACTTATTACATAACCTAATCATATTCAAAGCTAAATTATTACAACTTTCATATCATGAAGGATCCGAGCCTCTTTTGAACATGACTTGTCCATCAAAGCTGGGTCTCTTCTCGTGTTTAGAACAGCAGGATTCAACTAGTGACCAAATCTGCAGGTACTAGCCCAGGGTCAGCTAACAACTTTGTGGCCATTCTCATGCCAAAACAACAAAATTACATACAAATTTTAATACACTATCAACTATCATATCTAATTCTGGGCTTTAATACATGCGGATTTGACCAATCAGTGGTCAAATCTACAAGTTATAGCCTACTTGACTTCAAACTAGGCAAACATTACACTAAAGTCATTTATAAGCATGAAAGGCATGGATAACATCTTTAATAGCTAAAGTAAAAGAAAATCAGCAGAGAGTTTCATCTTATGTGAGTCCAGATATTGACAATTTTAGGAAGACTACATGTATCAAACTCACACAAATGCTCATATCAGTATATCTCTATTTGCAATCACATCAGCTAAGTTTAAAATATGCTAATCAAACAAACACAAAGGAAAATACTCATTTGTTACACACATTCTTGTAAACTTGATATTTTATAATTCATCAACAAAACAGTTACATAGGGGGGGTTTGAATCAGTACCTTAAAAAACAAAAAGAATAGCAACTTATAAGATGAGAAAGCACTGGTTGAAGAAACCCAAAAAGAAGAAAGGAGCAGCAGCAGAACTCAAACAGCCCAGCAACCAAGTGAATCCTAGAGTTTCAAAACAAAAATCAACCACTTGAAAACCAGAAATCCCAACCAAATAACCCTAGAAAACTCTCTATTTCAAATCGTTTCTAGCTTGTTAACAGAAGGGGAGAGGTTTTTTGGAAGTTTTCTGAGATTTTCTCAAATCTGAAATTTTCAGAGAAAAGAGGAATTTTATGTAGAGAATAATACTAATGATTGCTAATGATTGTCTATGATTGTGTAATTGTTGTGTGTGAGTGAGGGAATATTTCTCTTTTATAGAGTGCACAAAAATCATCCAAGAAAGGAATATTCTGACCTAATTCCTTATGCTGCAGAATAGTACAACATTTCTGTACAGTTGTTCGTCCTTTTCTTATCCAATTCCAGCATTTTATTCTAAGGATAGGGGCATCTGTGATATTCTTAGAACATTCTGATTTTGGCCTAGGTAAAAGTCCATTTTAACCTCTGATTTACTGCCTCAATTCTATCCTAAACTCTTTTAGTTCAATTAGGCCCCTAAGGTTTCTATTGACTCTCAAATCAGGATAAACAAAAAAAAAAGTATCAAGAATCCAAATCAATCATGCTGAAACAGCAACATGCTGATTTAATTTAAACTTAGAAACTAAACTAATTAATAAACGAAAACTGCTTATCTAATTAACCCTAAATACACTGAATTTAAACTAAAATTGATGGCAGAAGCAGAATAAGCAAATTATCAAAACCTAATTAAAAACTTGAACCTACGTACAAATAATGAAACTAACAATTAAAGAAAGAAAAGGAGAACCTAAACCATGCGACTAAATCAGACATAAAACCAATTGAAAAGAAGCAAACCCTTAATTACTCTATCATATTGAACTAGCCTGATTTAATTAACCCAAATGCATCGAACTATATTTAATTAAAACGATTAACTAAGTAAACTTATTTACTGAAATTTAAATAAACCAGCAATCAAAACAAATAAGATTGACACTTAAATGATAAAAATAAAAATAACTAACTAAAAAAGAAAAGAAGAAACATAAACAAACTGATTTTGGCCGGAAAAGCTAGAACAAACAGAGCAAATCAACGAACGATGGTATTTGACAAAGCTAGGCTGGTCAGTGCTGACTTGGTCGGAATCCGGCGGTCTTGAAATAAGCCAAAACTAACGCTAATCGATTGTTCTTGTCCAGAACAATCGATTAGCATAAACCTTGACTCAAATCGAGCCTATGAAACCATCGAAAGGAAAAGGACAATTTAGGGTTTTGGTTTTCTTTCAAAGTCTTAGATCTGAAATTGGGGCAATTTAAGCGAGATTCGAGGGGATTGGTTTGGGGCTTTGGAAAGAGGAGGGGGTGAAGAGTATATGGTAGGAATTTGGTGGTGTTTGGAGCACTTTAGATTTTTTGGGCATGATTTCGATCTAAGATTTGAGCCATTCGGCAGGGATTTGAGGAAAATCAATTGGAGATTGAGAATAAGGAGGGGATGGGGATTTCAGGGTGTAAATTTGGGGGAGAATGGTGGTGGTCCGCCGCCGTGGGGCGATTTCCGGCCGGTGGACCACGGCGGAGGAGGGAGGAGCTGGCGAAGGAACTTGGGGGCGGCTAGGGTTTTCTTTGGGTGTGAGTTAGAGATGTAATGAACGGGATTAGAATTCGGGGGGGGGGGGGGCTGGTTCAGACAGTAATATAGTTAGTGAGAGATCAGTTCCGAGCCGTCGGATCAAAGGAATCCAACGGCTGTGACGAGACCAATATAAAATGGGGTCGTTTGGGGTGTGAGGGGTTGGACCGGGTATATGGATGGTTTGGGCCCGGGTGTGGGAACGGTTTGGGCTAATTTTGGCTTTAAAAATGGACCAATTGCTTAATTAAAACCCCATTTCAATTAACTCCTTATTTCCTTTTTTCTTTTCTTTTCCTTCTTCTCTTTTTTTTTTCTTTTTTTTTTAATTAGAAATCCTAAATTAAAAACCTAAAAAATGTGAAATTAAACTAATTACCTAATTACAAAATTATAAAAATCACTTAACCCTAAATTAAAAGTGAAAAATCAATAATCTAACAATAAAAAGGAAAAATGTAAAAATGAGCTATTTCTTGTGATTTTCAATTTTTATATAACAAAGAATTACTTATTAATCCAAAAAATGTAAAGATAAAGCCGAAATGCAATGCATGTTATTTTTGGTATTTTCATGATTTAAATAAAAATTAAACAAGCATAAAAATGCAAACAATTAAATAAAATTCTACAAAAATTCCTAAAAATGACAAATAATTAAGAAAAAATCTATTTTGTTGGGATTTTATAGGAGTAGTTCGTATAGGGCAAAAATCACATGCTCATAGCTGCCCCTCTTTGCTCGGAAACACGACGGATTTTCGGGCAAAGACAAAAATGAGCAATTATGAGGGTTTTTTGCCCGTTTGAAACTCCATGAGAAGCATCTTTTGAAAGAGTCTAACCGAACCTTGCTTCAAAGGTTGCCTACATATCCTTGGCTATAAAGGAATCAGGTCAGTGTAGTTCTGGAAGTTTCGGTAGCTGGGACTATCGAAAAACCGTGATTTCACTGCTGTTGCTGCTCTTTCTATTTGCTGAGCTCCTTATTACACCCAAATGAAAAGTAAAAAGCGAAACTAGCTAAGCCTATCAACTACGAGTTACAAGATTCCTATCTATAAACCTTCTAAAGCTTGATCTTGAGTCTTGGATGGTTCTTCCTGCAGACTCTGATCTGAATCTTGATGCTCGTTAGCTGCAACCGCTGGTTCATTCTTCTTCAGCTTTTCGAATCAAGGCGGGACATGCAAAGCTTGTGACTTCAATCATTTCTTGAGTAGTCCGCATCTTTTCTCCGCTTCTACACTTAGAGTTCAACTCATTTTCTTGTTCTTCTTTTCTTTTATTTGGGTTGAGACTTCTTCTTTTGGTAATCTCAAACCTCATGCCTCACGGTAAAAACCTGTTCAGGCACCAAAGCAAACAAACGAACGAAAAAAGAGTTTAAGTTCAAAGGTGTAAGCAAATTTTTTATATAATTAGGTGTTTACCCTAAAAAATGGATAACACTGAATATATACGTGGTTTTAAGGATACGTGATATAACTTGGCACAAATTGAGAATATAGATTAATATTGAAATTGACGATAAAAGAACGAATGCAAACTACACGAATTGAATAGCCTTGGCCCTCGAGTTCAATCACCCTTGAACCAAAGATGTTTCAACTGGCGTACGAACAAAATAACAAGATGATGAAAGCTAGAAAATGACATTATATTGCTTGATGTTGCGTAAATATGATGTGTTTTACAAATGATCAGACCCCTTTTATATAGTAGGGGAGTCCTACTCTTGATACAATTCTATATGAGGTAAGAAACTTCATGATTAGCTAATTAATCGGCCTCTTCTTGATACGTGCCAGAATTTTTGCCGTGATCCTCGATCGATTGCGGATATTTTATCTTTCCGTTATTTGGCTCGATCCTCGATCTTGCTCGGACTCTATCTGTCTCGGTATCGATCTTGCTCGATCTCAATCTTGATCGGTCTCCGGTTCACGAGCTCGACGATCTAACGTTGCACCATGATTTGATATAATACGAGGTCGAACCTTAACCTATCATATTCCAGTCTCGATTAGTCACACAAAGGGCAGACCCAATTTTGACCGTATACAGATAGTCCCCTCGTTTCTCAGATAGAAAATGACGAGAAACGATATGAACTTCCGAATCCTGTCTCGATGGGCCATGGCGTAAGTGACGAACGGTCACTGAGACACCCGACTATGACGTAAGCAACAAATGGATACCGAAACGTCTCGTCGGTCTAGTTACCAAGGCATTAAATTCCTGTCAGTTGCTGGTCGGCCACTATGGGTTCTGAACCTTCACCAGCGAGCTATAAGTGTCACACCTCCTTTTTAGCTTACTACACCCCGTGAAGGGCATAATAAAGGGAGTTTTTCCAATTAAAGGACAATCGAAACGGGATTCGTTTATTAAGAAGTTCAGAGTCGCCACTTGGGAGATTTATGGTGTCCCAAGTCACCGGTTTGAATCCCGAATCGAGGAAAGGGTTTGACTCTGTTTAACAGTCGCGAACCAGAAATCCGGGTAAGGAATTCTGTTAACCCGGGAGAAGGGGTTAGGCACTCCCGAGTTCCATGGTTCTAGCACGGTCGCTCAACTGCTATATTTGGCTAAGGTCTGATTTTAATACATGTCATCCTATGGTGAAATTTTTAAAAAAATTGTTTAACCGCTTTTAATTAGTTTTTTATGAAAGTGAACGCCGTCTAAGAGCGTGTTTTTGGATCACGTCACATGAAATGCACCCAGATACTCGACACCTCTTATTCAACGTTTTGGGATTTGGATTTGGGTCGCATGAAATGCACACCCGTATTTAAGAAGGTAAAATTATTAAATGCGCGCCTAAAGTGGCTAGCGTCTTGTTAACTTTGCGGGAGGCCATGAAAATTCGCTAAATGGCACACCCCGAATTTCTAAAACATTTTTAATAAAACAATTAAAGAGGGCCACGCAATTTATGCATTTGTTTGGCGAGGCTCATCTCATTTTTATTATGTAAAAGGCCAACCTAAAACGATCTACGATTCTCTATTTATTATGTCTCTAAAGGGCCCTAATTAATTGAGGTTATAACATTCGGGCCTCAAGTTCAAGTACGGATTCAAACAAAAGGGATAAACTTCTTAATTTGAATCCGCCACTTAACTCGAGAACCCAAATTTATATTTGCAAATTAATTTCCATATTCCTAATGTAGTATTTTTAAAGAGTTTTGATTTATAGCAGTTTTGGGCCATTAACCGTTGGCCCAGGTTTGTAAATGTTGTTGTTCAGCCATTGGGTTTCAGAATTAGTCCAGGGAGAAGGAAAACACGCCAGCTTTGGGCCCATGATCAGGCCAGGAGGCCCAATTGTCAGTTAAGCGTGCAGGCCCTGATTGAGCCTATAGAATTAATTTCTGGGCCTGTCACTATTTTGTAGAAGAAATCGGTGTACCAAATATTTCTATCAAATACAGTTAGGCCAATATTCAAACCAGTATAAGGTTAAGCGTTGACCAATTGTTAACCTGAAATCTAATAGCCATTTTAACTTTACACCTATATGTTTTGAACAAATTCAACACCAGATTCGAACACTAAGCATAAATGCTGGAACTCACCGATGCTTATTTATGCCATGATTATCAAGTAATAGGCATGCAAACTACATAAATGAAATGATCAATCCTCTTCTTTTAGGCTACTGGACAGATTCGACCTAATACGAAAATGTAAACAAAAAACTGGAACTAGACATACTAAACTAAAGCTATTAGAAAATACGTTCCTGAAATTCTAAAAGGTCTAGCGAGTCAATTACTCACAAATCATGCTAGATTAAGTCACCGGCAGCACAAATATTGCAACTATACAAGTCCAATAGTCCAGTTAATTACAAATCAATAAAATGGTTGTTCTATGCATCTTGACTAAATACAGAATAAACAACTTAGATAGACTTCAATCAGACTTCATTATTTTCACTTCTTCAGCATCAAATTTACATTGATTTCTCCTCAGTCCTATGAGATCAAAAGAGGTACCTAGAAATTGAATTGAATAAGAAGACAATAGGTCAGCAACAGTCGATAACTAGCAACAACAGGAGTACTTTTGAACCAAAACAGTCTCTCAAAAATCCAGGAGCAAACTATAGAGACACAGCACCCAAGAGATGACAAAACACAGCTTGTATGACACCAAATTGACTCGAGAATGCACTCAAAACACTTCTGAAAGTTTTAGCAGCTAGAAAAAAATGCAATGTAACAGTTTTTTTTTCGGATTTTTATTGTATTTGCATTTGTTTTTTGATTTTTGCAGAAACTAAGATCTAAGGCTGAAATGTGAGTTTGATCTCAAAAGCTCTTCAATGAAACAGTTTTTTAGTTTTCTGGAGTTTTTGATCTAGGATCTAAAGGAATTTGAACTTCTATTATTTTGAAATTCAAACTTTTAGGCTCAGATTTGCAGAGAGGATTTCGGGGGAAATTTTTAGGGTTCCAAACTTGTTGTTCAAGGCAGTGTACACTGCCTTTATAGGCAGAGATGAGGGAGTTTCAAATTTTTAACTTTACAAAACAATCCCCTTTTTATTTCTATTTAAACCTCTATTTATTGACTTGTGTCTCAAGTTACTAGACTCTAGAGCATTCTAGTTTCAGCCAAAGCATTCTTATGCATTTCAAAGTACCAAAATTACCCCTGAACTTAAACTAAAATTACAGCTATAACCAAACAGTTTCCTAAGCTTTGAATTGTCAACTGTTGAAGAGTAATCCTAATTTAAACTCTTGTTGAACTATTAATTGAACCAAATTAACAAGCAACGATTAACATAACACTTTGGGGTCATGAATTAACTGATTCACATTATACTAAACCAGATTAAACTATCAACGGAAAAAAAAAAGAACTAACACAAGCTCACTAATCAGAATTAATAACCAAAGAAAAACAACGAACAGAATTATAAACAGAGCAGAATCAGACACTCAGCAAAAATCAACTAACAACATTTAACAAAATCCAAACTGAAACACTTCAAAAACAAAGACATGCAGGAAACTAATTCAAATGTTAAAGCGACCTAATTAGGCTAAGTGATTAAACAAAAATGAAACAAGTTTAAACCAAAAGGAAGTTCAGAAAGAGGAAAAGGGGACAGAGATGAGGAGGAACGACAGTATAAAAAACAAATATGAACAAAAGATAAAGAAACTTACTAGTGTAAGAGCTTGAATTCAAACATTCCAAAGAAAAGCGGAGCAGAAGCCTAAACACTTGAGTCTCAAATGGGACTTTTCAGTTTCAACATTCAAGGAGCTTGACTGTCATTCGAGGTATAAGGACGATGGAGTCAAGATGAGGGAAGGAAGGCGACCCTAGGGTGTTAATTTGGGGCCAAACGGGTGAACTAGGGTTTTTGACCGAAATTTGGATTTGAAATTCGAGGGGCTCGGTCATGATTTGAGGAGGATTATTTACGGATTGGTGATGAGGAGATGGAGGAGGTTTGGTGGTGTAAATTTGGGCCTATTTTGGCAATGTCGCCGCCGTGGACGGCGGAGACGGCGACAATACTTTCAGTTATTCGACGGCCTCCACTGGGATTCGAAAGAGGATAATGGCATATTTATGACGAGGACGTCAAGGCGGTATAGGGGTGTGAATCTGGGAGCCATCGGAGAAAGTGACGTTGTCTCCGGCGGCGGCGTTGGTGGCGTTACAAGGGTGAGTACGAGGAGGAAGCAGATGTCTCTAAGGTTAGGATTATTTTCAGACACTTTTATCTAAAAATTAAAATCAACTAGGGCCGTTGGATTGGAGAAAATCGATGGCCAGGATCTTCGGACGAGAAACGACGTCGTTGTGTTCTTTTTAGAGGGCTGGACCGGGTGGGGTGACAATTGGGCCTGGACTGGGGTAATTCTTTTGGGGTAAAATAACAGCCCACTTCGTGGGTCTCTACAAAGCAGCCCCTTTTTATTTGTTTTCTTTTTTTCATTTGTTTTCTTCTTTATTGCTTTTATTTATTTTTGTTTTCATTTTGCATTATTCATATTTTCCTGATTTTATAAAAATGCAAAATTAAAATAAAGACCTAATTTGTTTTCAAAATTAAGCTAATTAATTCCTAAAATTGGTTAAGCCCTGTTTAAAGTAAACTCAAGACAAATTCAACAATTAACAATTAAAATGCAAAATGGACTATTTTTGTTATTTTCTTTATTTTTTCCCTTAACTACTAATTAATCCTAAAAATATGAAATTAAATCCTAAACAAATGTCAAGTGTATTTTTATATTTTTCATATGAATTAAAATGCACAAATAAAATGCAAATAATTAACATAAAATGTCAAAATTACAAAATAATGAAAGAAATTATTTTGTTGAATTTTGGGAATAATTCATATAGGGCAAAAATCACGTGCTCACAATAAGTACCCTAACTTTCCTTTATTCAAACTTTACGTTCAAAGCTCCTCCTATTCTTGTTATTTCAAAAATCCCTTTGCTTTGCTACTCTTGCACCCAAATTTCTTGAGCTTTTAGCAAACCGCATACCATCCTAATTCCCTATTCTTCCATTCTACAATGGCGAAAACATCTAAGACTGTACCACAAAAAGGAGGCCGCCTCTTCATCACGACTCGCCGGCGACGGGGCTGCGGCGGAACCTCACCCTGAGGAATTCGTTTCGGCAGGGTGCCCTACTGTTGCCAATTTTAAGGTTGAAAAGACCTCATCGGTACCGGGTCCATGTGAGCCGATTTCGAGGTACATATGCATAACTACTGATGATCTCTGTCACACCTCCTTTTTTACCACCCGAGGGGGGTAATATAAGGGAGTTTTTCCAATTAAAGTGACATAAATCGAAATGGGACTATTTTATTTAATTTACCAGAGTCGCCACTTGGAATAGTTATTTGGTGTCCCAAGTCACTGATTTATTTTGAAATCCCAAATCGAGGAAATTTCGACTTTATTAAAAGTCACCGAAGCCAGAAATTCTATATAAGGAATTCTGTTAACCCGGGAGAAGGTGTTAGGCATTCCCGGGTTCTGTGGTTCTAGCACGGTCGCTTAAACTATTAGAATTGGCCTATAATATGATTTACTACATGTTTTAACCCATTGTGCATTTTAGGTCTATGACCGCTTTTAATTATTTTAGAAAGATTCAATGTTATTTAAAACGCGTCATATACCACGCTACATCAAATGCACCCGTGGTTCGCAACACGCTTTATTTAACATAGTTGAAGATTGAAATTGGGTCACTTGAAATATACACCCGGATTTTAATTAAAAATCACAACCACCACGGGAACCGTACCCGTAGCTATGATGAATTATTTAAAGAACGCGCCTAAATCAACTACGAAGGTTCAATTTTTATAGCAACATTTGTGAGGGCCATGGATGATTTAATTGATGGCACGCCTCAAACCTTTTCTATAAGTATTATCTCTTGGTCTAGTTTTTGAGGGCCATGAATTATAGGTTGGTTTGGCATGGCATGCCCCAATTTATTTTAACTAAGGGAATTTATTTAAATAAGGCTAAGGATCCTAATTGAAGTTTAAACTAGAACTTTCTTAACTTAAGGTTAGGCCCTTTTGAATTATCTTGGACAGTTGTTTTGGGCCAGCAATGGCTCATTGAACAAATCAACTTCGAAGGCTGTAATTGAGCTCACGATTTGGCCCAGAAGTCAAAAGACTTCAGGATATCATGCTGAATCTTAAATCAAACGGTCCACATCCCAGTTGCTATGTGTTTTCTAGCTGGGCCTATCTGCCTTTTGCCTTTTTAGCCATAGTCATACGCTTAACACAATTATATCTCAATTTGCTTCTAAGTAAAAAAATATTCAAAAATCAAACACAATTCTAATTTGAAATTAACCATATGAATTGCAATAACAACACGTATTTACTCTGTGACTTATAATAAAAGAGAACTTCTACAACTGGATCCAATTTTTTTGAGCATAGGGCCC
This sequence comes from Nicotiana attenuata, assembly GCF_001879085.1. Classification (NCBI taxonomy): domain Eukaryota; kingdom Viridiplantae; phylum Streptophyta; class Magnoliopsida; order Solanales; family Solanaceae; genus Nicotiana; species Nicotiana attenuata. The sequence continues at coordinate 102,379 of NW_017671625.1, read as the reverse complement.
AAGCGTAACAGCCTAGGCCCAGATTCAATTCGCTTTATCTGAGCCTCAGACTCAGCCCACGTCAAACAAATAACAGCCCTGTCATCTTTACAGAGTGGGCTCATAACCTGGCCCATTGCATCACTATTATTTAAAATGTAATAATAATATAATCAGACTCATAACATAGCTGTCAGTATATGAATTAAAAAAAAACCTAGTTAATTACAGTCTTCCGAAATAAACATCTTCCAAAATCAATACCTTACATCAAGACTTAATACATAACCTAATCATATTCAAAGCTAAATTATTACAACTTTCATATCATGAAGGATCCGAGCCTCTTTTGAACATGACTTGTCCATCAAAGCTCGATCTCTTCTCGTGTTTAGAACAGCAGGATTCAACTTTCAGCTTTTGAGCGTGCTGATTTGGTCAACTAGTGACCAAATCTGCAGGTACTAGCCCAGGGTCAGATAACAACTTTGTGGCCATTCTCATGCCAAAACAACAAAATTACATACAGATTTTAGTACACTATCAACTATCATATCTAATTCTGGGCTTTAATACATGCCGATTTGACCAATCAGTGGTCAAATCTACAAGTTATAGCCTACTTGACTTCAAACAAGGCAAACATTACACTAAAGTCATTTATAAGCATGAAAGGCATGGATAACATTTTTAATAGCTAAAGTAAAAGAAAATCAGCAGAGAGTTTCATCTTATGCGAGTCCAGATTTTGACAATTTTAGGAAGACTACATGTATCAAACTCACACAAATGCTCATATCAGTACATCTCTATTTGCAATCATATCAGCTAAGTTCAAAATATGCTAATCAAACAAACACAAAGGAAAACACTCATTTGTTACACACATTCTTGTAAACTTGATATTTTATAATTCATCAACAAACATTTACATAGGGGGTTTGAATCAGTACCTTAAACAGCAAAAAGAACAACAACTTATAAGATGAGAAAGCACTAGTTGAAGAAACCCAAAAAGAAGAAAGGAGCAGCAGCAGAACTTAAACAGCCCAGCAACCAAGTGAATCCTAGAGTTTCAAAACCAAAACCAACCACTTGAAAACCAGAAATCCCAACCAAATAACCCTAGAAAACTCTCTATTTCAAATCATTTCTATCTTGTTAACAGAAGGGGAGAGGTTTTTTGGAAGTTTTCTGAGATTTTCTCAAATCTGAATTTTTCAGAGAAAAGAGAAATTTTATGCAGAGAATAATACTAATGATTGCTAATGATTGTCTATGATTGTGTAATTGTTGTGTGTGAGTGAGGGAATGTTTCCCTTTTATAGAGTGCACAAAAAGCATCCAAGAAAGGAATATTCTGACCTAATTCCTTATGCTGCAGAATAGTACAACATTTCTGTACAACTGTCCGTCCTTTTCTTATCCAATTCCAGCATTTTATGCTAAGGATAGGGACAACTGTGATATTCTTAAAACATTCTGATTTTGGCCTAGGTGAAAGTCCATTTTTAACCTCTGATTTACTGCCTATTTCAATTCTACCCTAAACTCTTTTAGTTCAATTATGCCCCTAAGGTTTCTATTGACTTTCAAATCAGGATAAACAAAAATCAAAGTATATCAAGAATCCAATCCAATCATGGTGAAACAACAACATCCTGATTTAATTTAAACTTAGAAACTAAACTAATTAATAAACGAAAACCGCTTATCTAATTAACCCTAAATACACTGAATTTAAACTAAAATTGATGGAAGAAGCAGAATAAGTAAATTATCAAAACCTAATTAAAAACTTGAACCTACGTACAAATAATAAAACTGTAACGACCCGACCGGTCGTTTTGAGTTTTTTTGCACTTTGCTCGCCAGTTCATGGTCATGACTTGCCCCGTGTAGTATATTATGACTTATGTAAATAGTTGGTTTTGGTTTTCAGGGTAATCAGAATGAAATTGGAAGAACAGCTCTCAGTTTGAAGCTTGAAATTTGAAAGGTTTGACCAATATTTGACTTGTTTGTATATGATCTCGGATCGGAAATTTTATGATTTGGCTAGCTCCATTAGGTGATTTGAGACTTCGTACCGTGATCAGAATGCATTTTGGGAGTCGGTGGAAGGTTTAGGCTTGAATTGGCGAAATTGAGATTTCGGCGTTTTCCGCCTGTTAGGTGAGATTTTGATATAGAGGTCGGAATAAAATTCTGAGAGTTGCAGTAGCTTCATTTTATCATTTGGGATGTGTGTGCAAAATTTCAGGTCATTCGGACGTGGATTGATTGGGTTTTTGGTCAAAAGCGTATTTCGGAAGATTTTTAGAAACTTAAGCTTGAATCCGATGTGTTTTGGGTGAATTGATGTTAATTGAGGTGTTTTGATGATTGGAACAAGTTTGAATAAGGTATTGGGTTATGTTTGTGCTTTTGGTTGAGGTCTCGGGGGCCTCGGGGTGATTTCGGATGGTTAACGGAGAAGTTGGAAGGTTATTGCAGCTGCTGAAGTTTGCTGCTTCTGGTGTTTTCGCACCTGCGGTTGGGGGACCGCAGATGCGGTGTCGTAGGTGCGTTGAGGAAGGTCGCAGAAGCGGAAAGGCTGAGGGAGTCAGGGACCGCAGAAGCAGTGTGTTGGACTGCATCTGCGGCATCGCAGATGCGGAGGGATGATCGCAGGAGCGGTTTTGGCTGGTTAAGTAAATTCCGCAGAAGCCGTGGTATGACCGCAAAAGCGGTACCGCAGAAGTGGTTGGGGGAGTCGCAGATGCGAAAATGCCTGGCAGATCATATAAGTTATTTCATTGCGCGAGTTTGAGCTATTCCACCATTTTTAACTTCGGCTTGAGAGCTTTTGGACGGTTTGGAAGAGGGATTTCAAGGGAACTTCGTTAAGGTAAGGATTTCGGACCTAAAACACAATTCTATAGTAGTATTTCATGAATTTAGGGTTGTAATTAAAGGAATAAAAGGGCAAAAATGGAGGATTAGGGCTTGAGTTTAAGAGGCCTTTAAATGGGGATTTGAGGGGTCATTTGGACTCTGATTTTAGTATTCTTGATATGTACTAACTCGTGGGGAGACGAGGAATCTATTGATGTGAAAATTTCTGAGTTTCAAGAAGTGGCCCCGGGGCTCGGGTTTTGCTAATTTCGGGATTAGTGCCCGTTATTGATTGTTTTCGCTTGGGCTTTGTTCCCTTGGCATATTTTGACGTCCTCGTTTTGATTTTGGATAGATTCGACGCGTGTGGAGGCCAATTCGAGGGGCAAAGGCGTCGCGAGCTAGAGATGTAGCCGGTTCGAGGTGAGTAATGATTTGTAAATAATGTTCTGAGGGTTTGAAACCCCGGATTGTACATCGTAGTGCTATATTGAGGTGAGGCACACGCTTGATGACGAGTGTGGGGTCGTGCACTATTGGGGACTGTGACTTGGTCCGTCTCGATTGATGATTTTATCGCGTATTTGACTAAAATCTATTTGTTATCATCATTATTTGGGCTGCATGCCATATTTGGGCTTCGTGCTAACTATGTGAACCCTTCGGGGATTTTTGTTGATATTTCCTCACTGTTTTGACTTTATACTTGAACTCAGTCATGTTATTTTCCACTGTTTTCAAAACTCAGCCATGTTCACTCAGTTTTAATACTCAAATGATATTTAAATGATGTTTTGGGCTGAGAAACACTATTTTACTGTTGCCCGAGAGGCTTATGTGATTTTTGACTGAGTAAGGCCGAGGGCCTATTTGTGAGGATATCTTGTGGGTCGGGCTGCACGCCGCAGCGGTGATACATATCTTTTGGGTCGGGCTGCACGCCGCAGCGGTGATACACTGATACTGATTATGAGGCCGAGGGCCTGAGATTGTACGCCACGAGGTGGCTTGATGTTGATATGAGGTCGAGGACCTGTTTATGATGCCACGAGATGGCTTGATATTGCGCTTGGGCCATAAGGGGCCCTTCCAGGAGTCTGCACACCCCCAGTGAGCGCGGGTACCCAGTGTGATGTGAGATATAGCTCGAGGGGCTGGTATTGTTCTATGTGATTGCCCGAGGGGCTGGTACTGTTCTGAGATATTGCCCGAGGGGCGGATTTGTTGACATTGTGACCGAGGGGCGAACCTTATGTGCTTATCTTTCTTATTTGCCTGTCATTTATTTGCTTAATTGTGTATTTGTGCCTGAGGGGCGGATTTCTGTGCTTATCTGCACTAGTTGTTCTGCATTCATTTGCGTAACTGTTGAAAAAGTCATTTTCAAAGAGTTTTAAACTGAGCTAAGATGTTTTAAGGGATTTTACAGCTTCATTGTTTTCTTGCTAGTTTTGTACCACTTCTATACAGCATGTTGATGCACTTTTCGTGATTTCTTATCACCAGTCTTTATTTATGATTATTACTCACTGAGTTGGAGTACTCACTTTACTCCCTGCACCATGTGTGCAGATTCAGGTATTCTACACCCGGTAGCGGGTTTTGGCTGATCGGAGGCAGAGTTACCGGAGCTTAGCATGGTAGCTGCCGGTGTTCGCAGCACTGCTTTTCTCCCTCCTTATTTTATTAGTTTGTACTTAGTACATTCCAGACTTTGTCAGTTGTATTTAGATTTAGTAGATGCTCATGACTAGTGACACCCCGGTTTGGGCTGTGTTTGGGTTGTACTTGCGCCTTGTTATGATATTATCCGCTGTTTAGCATTATTGAATCATGTTTTAGCATGTTGTATTGTTGTCTAGCTGTTAAACTTCGAATTGGAAATGTGTCAGCTGGCCTTGTCATCACGAGAGGCGCCATCACGACCGGGTCTGGGTTTAGGGTCGTGACAGAAACTAACAATTAAAGAAAGAAAAGGAGAACCTAAACCATGCGGCTAAATCAGACATAGAACCAATTGAGAAGAAGCAAACCCTTAATTACTCTATCATATTGAACTAGCCTGATTTATTAACCTAAATGCATCGTGTCACACCTCCTTTTTCCTACCCCCGGAAGAGGTATAAGGGAGTTTTTTCCAATTTAAGTGACAATCGAAACGGGATTATTATTTAAAATTCAGAGTCGCCACTTGGGATAATTTATGGTGTCCCGAGTTACCGGTTTAGAATCTCGAATCGAGGAAAATGACTCTATTTATGGTCTGTGAACACAGAAATCCGGGTAAGGAATTCTGTTAACCTGGGAGAAGGTGTTAGGCATTCCCGAGTTCTGTGGTTTTAGCACGGTCGCTTTGATCATACTTGGCTCAATAAAATTGCTCAATTACTCATTTTAGAACCTATGTGCATTTGCCTTTTAATTAAGAAATTATCTTGAAACGGGTCACGCGTACATGTACCCATTTGTTTGGCGCGTCAAAAATCATGCCACGCGTACGTGTCCACAATTAATAACGCTTTATTATTAAAAATTTTTTGGCTGAAGTTGCACGAACGCATACTCCGGTTTTATTTTTAGAAATCGCAATCATGTCACGCGAACGTGTACACAATCAGAATTGTATTTTAAACGGCCCTAAAGGTTTTTCTACGAATATTTATCCTAATGTCTAATTATAACACGTGAGGGCCATAGATTAATTTTGATGGAACACCTCAATCTAATTACAAGAAATACTTTAACCAATATGATTTAAGGCCATATTTACACAATCACTAAAAGGTTGCGCTGGGCTTTAGGCGTTTGGGCCAATGCCTATTATGGGCCTAGTCTGCGGCAGCCACTGAGTGATGATTTGGGCTCGCAAACAAGCCCAAAGAACTGCAAGGCAACAATTTCCCCTGTTTCCAAGTGGCCTCAAAGTCCAGGCCCAAAGTGAATCCAAATCTCATGAAAAACGAAGACTGAGGAATATGAGACTCAAAATCGAGCCCACACAGAACGTAGGCAACATTTAAAACTTGAGCACACCAGTTGAGCCCAATTGATTATTATCAGTACACAACCATAATGATGTGAGAAAATAAAACTCTAAATGCTACAAAACCATATTACAAAGTATTGTTTTAAATTCAATTGAACTAGTGACATGAGAACAAGGTTGTACAACATTCAAACTTAATTCAGTCCCAAGTGGACTTATAAGCAATTGTATGAAATTTAAGCCTCAATTAAAACCTCTTTAATACAAACAGTAGCAAAATCCCACGAGATTAACATGTAACTACACTGAATCTAAAAATCACATCGACTTTAAGCAGAATTAAACGAAAACCAGAAGCAATTCACCATATGGCCCAAACCCTCACTACAAAGCCTTGAGCAATTTCCCCTATCTTTGGCAAGTTTAAATCAACTCACCACCTAATAGGAGACACTGACGACTTAGCCTCAACTACATAATATGATACTATATCAATAGCATGTAAAGGCTAGTAGAATACACATAAGATTAAACTATTACAACATATGAATGAAATTGAAGAGCAGGGAAGTAAGATTCAATAAAACAACTTGTATTCATCATGTATCCACATTCAAATTGCATGTTTACACTTCACATGCTATCCATAGCTCAAGAAATACCTGAAAGTCAAGAGAAAAACAAAGAGAGTGAGGGATTTAGCAACAACGGTAGATCAGCAACTTCAACACCAATTTTCAGCCCCTTTTTTGCTCATTTTAAAACCCAGATGAGCAAAAATCCTTTGAAGCTTTCACATTCTGCCTAACGATCAAGATTAAAGAACAAATCCAAAGCTAGTTTCCACCCAAAGATGCAGGAATTTATTTTTAAGTATTTTCAGAGTCCAAAAGCTCAGCCGTTTCTAAGTTTTTTAGGTCTGATCTTTGCCAATTTTTATTGAAAACAAACCTTATATAGAGGACCTTAGGGCAGCAGAAATGATTTCACAATTTTATCAATTACCCCTTCCCCAATTTTTATTTGTTCGAATAACACCCTGAATTTTAAACCCATTTACTGAACTACCCAATCTCCTCTTTCCTGGAAGCTTCCCAATCAGTTTAAGGGAGATTCCCCTTATTAAATTCCTTAAACTACCCCTCAAAGGCTTACTAATTACTTCAACATACCAGACCTTGAACCCCTTTAAACAACTGAAAACCCCAAACCCCCACAACCCTTTGGGCCTTAGTGCTAATGGGTCTGTCCGGATGCAGGGCAGGCCCCAAACCAAACAAAGCCCAAAATAAAGCAATTTTCGGAAGAAGAAGAAAACAGCAATAATCCAACTCAACGAAATCAAAAATAACCACAATGAAACAATTCATCTGGACCACAGAATCGTAACAAAATTAAACAGAGAAATTAAAAATGATCAGTGAGGAATTACACGGATTCAAAGGCCTAACAAAACTAAATCATGTTAAGACGTTTAATGATAATTTGACAGACTAAACGACTCTGAGGTCAAGCACAAAGAAAGGAAAGCTAATATTCTTCATTCTTGAAAGAAAAAGAGAAGAAGATAAAGAAAAGAAGGGGAACGGATAGACAGAAAAAGGGACTAACAGAGATAGAAATACCTAATACTCTGGGCAGCCAGACGACTTGGATAAAGCAACACCCCGGCTTTTCGATTTAAACCGCAATGAATGTTAATCAACTGTTCTTGTGAGAACAAATGACTAACACTCGTTTCAGGCCAAATTTGACTTCAAAAAATGTAGAACATGAACCCAGGCCTTTTGCATGATGAATCAAGGGCAGGAACAGATCTAGGGTTTTTCTTTTAGATCTGAAATTAAGGGAGACTGGTGGAGATTTTGGGGAAATTGACACCGGCCTAGTGTTTGAGGGAGTATGGGGAGTGTATGGTTGATTTTTGGTGGGATTTGGAGCTTCAACGCCGCTGATGGCAAAATCCGGCGGGTGGCAAGCGGTGGTGAGATATGAAGATGAAAGAGAAGCTGTAACAGGGTCCTAGGTTATTTTAGGGGTATTCAGACAATTATAAACGAAAAAGGAGGGGGGGGGGGACTTTCACGGCCGTTGGATGGACTAAGATGAAGGGCCAGGATCTAATTAATTCAAAACGACGTGGTATTGCCCCATACTACGTTGTTTCAAGGGTCTCATTGACTGAAAACTTAGACCGGGTGTGGGATTGGGTTTTGGGCCTGGAATTTGTTTGGGCTTTGTTGAATTGGCTCTAACAGCCCTTCTGATTCTCTTTTCATTTTTTCAATTTTCAATTTTCCTTTTCCTTTTTAAATTAATTAACAAACCAAATTAACTCTTAAATTAAAATAATTTACCAAATTAAGCTAATTACCCATCATAATATTTACAAAAATTAATTAACTCCTAAATTAAAAGAAGAACTACAAATTTAAAATATAAAAGGTTAAAAATGCAAAGTGAGCCATTTTTTGTGATTTTTCATTTTTATAAGACAACTAATTTACTAATTAACCAAAAAATGTAAAAACGAACCCCAAATGCAATGCAGAGTATTTTTTATATTTTTTCATGATTTAAATAAAATAAACCTGCACAGACAAATGCAAATAATTAACAAAAATCCTATGAAAAATCTACAAAAATTGCAAATAATGGGAAAACATTATTTTCTTAGAGTTTATGGGAGTAATTCACATAGGGAAAAAATCACGTGTTCACACATCGAACTATATTTAATTAAAACGATTAACTAAGTAAACTTATTTTACTGAAATTTAAATAAACCAGCAATTAAAACAAATAAGACTGACACTTAAATGATAAAAATAATAATAACTAACTAAAAAAAGAAAAGAAGAAACAGAAACAAACTGATTTTGGCCGGAAAAGCTTGAACAAACAGAGCAAATCGACGAATGATGGTATTTGACGAAGCTAGGCCGGTCAGTGCTGACTTGGTCGGAATTCGGCGGTCTTGAAATAAGCCAAAACTAACGCTAATCGATTGTTCTTGTCCAGAACAATCTATTAGCATAAACCTTGACTCAAATCGAGCCTGTGAAACAATCGAAAGGAAAAGGACAATTTAGGGTTTTGGTTTTCTTTCAAAGTCTTAGATCTGAAATTGGGACATTTTAAGCGAGATTCGAGGGGATTAGTTTGGGGCTTTGGAAAGAGGAGGGGGTGAAAAGTATATGGTAGGAATTTGGTGGTGTTTGGAGCACTTTAGATTTTTCGGGCATGATTTCAATCTAAGATTTGAGCCATTCGGCAGGGATTTGAGGAAAATCAATTGGAGATTGAGAATGAGGAGGGGATGGGGATTTCAGGGTGTAAATTTGGGGCAGAATGGTGGTGGTCCGCCGCCGTGGGGCGATTTTCGGCCGGCGGACCACGGCAGAGGAGGGCGGATCCGGCGAGGGAACTTAGGGGCGGCTAGGGTTTTCTTTGGGTGTGAGTTAGAGATGAAATGAACGGGATTAGAACTGGGGGGGGGGGACCTGGTTCAGACATTAATATAGTTAGTGAGAGATCAGTTCCGAGCCGTTGGATCAAAGGAATCCAACAGCTGTGACGAGACCAATATAAAACCGGGTCGTTTGGGGTGTGAGGGGTTGTACCGGGTATATGGATGGTTTGGGCCTGGGTGTGGTAACGATTTGGGCTAATTTTGGCTGGTTTTGGCTTTAAAAATGGCCCAATTGCTTAATTTAAAACCCCATTTCAATTAACTCCTTATTTCCTTTTTTCTTTTCTTTTCCTTCTTCTCCTTTTTTTTATATTAGAAATCCTAAATTAAAAACCTAAAAAATGTGAAATTAAACTAATTACCTAATTACAAAATTATAAAAATCATTTATCCTAAATTAAAAGTGCAAAATCAATAATCTAACAATAAAAAGGAAAAATGTAAAAATGAGCTATTTCTTGTGATTTTCAATTTTATAAAACAAAGAATTACTGATTAATCCTAAAATGTAAAAACAAAGCCTAAATGCAATGCATGGTATTTTTGGTATTTTCATGATTTAAATAAAAATTAAACATGCATAAAAATGCAAACAATTAAATAAAATTCTACAAAAATTCCTAAAAATGACAAATAATTAAGAAAAAATCTATTTTCTTAGGATTTTATAGGAGTAGTTCGTATAGGGAAAAATCACATGCTCACAATCTCCTTACCAAGGCTAAAGAGGATTGCAACTAGGTCAACAAGCTTGTGGTGGTACCTTTGCCCGAGGAATCGATCACTACCCACGTGGAGGGTTTTCTAAGTGTTTACACTTACCCCTTTCACGTTGGGTCCCTTAGACCCTATCATCATTGCCTTCTGCAAGAGGTACAACGTGAATCTTGGCCAGATCCACCCTTCCTTCTAGAGAATAGTGATTCTCCTCCAATTTTTTGTAAGCAAAATCGAGGGATGTCCCTTTACCCTTGATCACCTTATGTGTCTCTATAGTCCCCGACTCTATCGAGAGGGGCTGATCAAGCTTGCTCGCCGGGCCTATAAGGCCCCGTTCTCGAGTATAGACGAGGCTCAAGACCGAGATTGGATGGGCTAATTTGTTCGAATAAAGACTTCGGACCTGATTCCTGCCGAAACATGCCATTTCTCGAGAAATGGAACATGGAACGTAAGTAGTACTTCGCCTTGAAGGTTCAATCTTGTTGTTTTACCTGTTGATACCCAATTTTTCCCTAATTATTTTTATGTACTCAAAATATCCTCAAAATAGCATATATATGCATATATAAGCATTCCCAAGAGTTTTGGTATTTTTCCTTATTTTAAATCAATTTATTGTCTATTTTAACAGTACAAAATCCAATAATTATTCCCAAAATTATCATTTTTGTGAATAACTTATTTTATTCTCATATTTACACCAAATATAATTAAGGTAATTTTTTGTATTTTTTTACAAATTTGTTTGGTATTTTTAAAGCTAATTGCATATAAAGGCAATTATAGCCTATTTTACGATTAATAGTGTTTTATAATTGTAAAATTAGTTCTAATATTTTTAAATTAATACATATGTATTATTAATTGGTTCAGCATCTTCAATTTTCTTTTAAAATCATTTTCACTATTTTTATAAAATAACAGGGGAAAACTGGCTATTTCAATTTTGGCCACATTTCATTTCAATTATAGCCTCAATTTCATTTTAATCTTAAACCCAATTGGCCCCAATCCTAATGCCCAATTGGGCCAGCCCAATTCCAATTTAACCCAACCCCTGACCCATTAAACTAAACCCGCCCGGGATCCCTTTAAATCCAGGCCGTTGATCCTTTTGATCAACGACCACAAATAACCTTTCCTTTTTAATTCCAAACGACCTAACCCTAACCCTCATTTCTCTCAGACAGCCGCCCCCAAACTCTCTCCTTCTCTCAAATGCTCCCTAGCACTCGAAACCCTAATCGCCTCCGCCGTCTTCTCCGAGCAATCTCATCGAAGTCCATGGCTTCTCCGGCCATGGACATCCTGTGCTTACCTTCCTTTCCCCCAAACCGTGGTTGTTCGAGATTTCGAGGCCTGACCTCGATAAAGTCCGTTCAGATTCGTTGTAGATCTGTGGTTCTATGTCTTCTCCGGCCATGTCCCGGTGTGTTCGAGCTTTAAGAGCCTAGCTATGGCTCAGATCTGTTCGAGACCAGACCCTTTCCACGCCTTCTCATTTCTAGGGTTTCTCAGAAACCCTAAACTATTCGAGGTTCTTTCTTTGTTTATTTTCCTAGATCTGTGTTGAACCTATGCTATATTTGACGTTTTGAGTGTTTTCCCCAAATTTCCTTTTCAAAATCGTTGGTTTTTCAAAATTTGGGTTTCTGAAAGTCTTTCGATTCTTGTTGTTCTTTTCTTTTAGATGTTTGTCTGTATTATGCTCGTATGTTTTCCTCCTCTATTACGCATGTATTGTCTTTCTACTTTTATATGTATGCTCACATGATTAGTCTGTTTTTCTCACTCTTCTACCATGCATATTTACTATTGAGTTTCTTGATGTTTTGCTTTCCTGAACTATGTTCGTGTTCTTGTTAAGCATGTTTTCTTAAATGCCAAAGTTTTTCTGAGCATGTTCTTCATGCCTTAAAGTGGTTTCCTTTCTTTGATTGTTTCAAGCCCGCCATTGTATTTGCCTGATTCTCATGAGACTCCTTGAGTCTGTTCACTTGCCTTCTCGTTTCTGTGTTTGATTCGATGGGGAAACCCTAGAATTTGGAGGTTTTTCTTGGTAAATTGAATTAGGGTTCCACTTTGGGGACCCTGTACCTTCAGACTCACTATGAGTGGTTGAACTCGTATTCTTTTGTTTACGATTCTAAACACTTCAATGTTAAACTCTTCTATATGAATTGTTTGCTTTATATGCAAGAAGCTCCTCTTCCAAGGTTTTTGGTGATTGCTTGATTGATTTTGGATCCCTTTGATAGGGTCTTGATTGATTGCCACTGATTTTCTTTGGTTAAGCCCTCTTTACCTATTTCTGGTTTGGTTCATTCGATTTAAACTTAGTACTTTGATTTTGTTTATTGTTTGATTTATTCCCTTTCCTTTCTCTTTACAAATCAAGTACTATTGAAACCTTTCCTTAAATATACCTCGTGTATTTTCCCTTCTTATGCTCCTGTGAAGGATTTTATTCAAATTTCCTTTCCTTTTTTACACTTTTCCGTTTGAAATTAAATCCCTTGACTAAAGGGAGAATATTTGAGACTGATTTTTTTAAAAGGGTTTTCTTACCTTTCTTGTTTTCTTCTCTACACTACAAAAGAGGCTACCTTTTCTACACTTTTACACACGAACACAGAATACCATCTGAGTTCACAATTCCCTTTCACTCTCTCTTTCTGATACTCACACTGCTGTGGACTTTGCTCGCTTTCTTCTGCATTCTTTACTTCTATACCGGTATGTTTCGATTAGTTTATACGCCCCAAGAACAATGTGTTTAAATTCTGTCCACATGTTTTCTAGCATATTATAACATGTTTCCCCTTCTCTTACAGTCCAGCATTTAAATAATCTGTGCAATTGTTTGTTTGTTGTGAATATGATGCTTTATGAATTACCTTACCCTTTTACCCCTTTGTATGTGAGTTTATTGTTCAGGGCATAGCAGCACCCCAATATTGCTGTCTATGATCCTGAACTGGGTTCATTGAACTCCTAACTCAATCAATTCCTACTTCCTATTCTCCCAATTATGTGCTTGAGCCTTGACTTAGGTCTGATAGGGTCCTAATCACTATCCAAACCTTTGTCTGACCATCAAAGGGTCTGCTCCTAACTTGTTCATCTAGCAAGTGGTCAGGGGTGTGCCAGCCTACCTTATGGCTAGGTATGACCACCACCTGTCATGGCCCCCCTTAATTCCCTTTCACTTTGCACTTACTCCTAGCTATAAGTTCTGCCACTCTCTTGCAAGCCATGCTTTGGGACCCCTGAGCTCCCTCTGAACTTTGATGCCTGAGGGCTGGCTATTCCACACTGCACCATCCTGTTCATAATGGCATCCTGGGTGTAAGCAATGCCTAGAATCCCTGAGGTTCCTTGAAACTTTGAAACACCCTAGACAATGAGAAGGCTTTGGAGATCTGGACCCCGGAGTTGGTTAAATACATATTATGGGACATTAAGATTGAATTAGGCTGCTTGGATCTAGCTGTTAGTTTTTGATGTATTTTTATTATTTCAGTTGATTCATTGAGTTGTAATAACTTGTATAGAACTCGAGGAATCTAGTAAAGGGTGTGGGAGGGGTTTTACTTTCTTGCATCAATAAAGGGTAGATATCATGACTTTAGGACTTTAATTTTTTACTAGAAATACTGCACATAAGATGGTTCGATATTTCTGATTCAAGTCACCTAGATACCATGCCTATAGGGTTTAACGTTTAATTATGATATAAGTGATCTAGAAATCCTACCTATAGGACCTTAGCGTTCATGTAATCAGTGCATATAGAAATCATGCCTATAGGGAATGCATTAGGCAAACTGTAGGGTAATTAAATAATTACCTCTTTTCGCCAGTTCTTAACAGACTTTTTAAAATCAGATATAGATATCATAGGACTCCGCATCAAGTTCGTCTGATTCTTCTTAAGCAATGACAATCTGTTAAATGGTCTCTAATGTCTTAATGTTTTCAGCCTCAATCTTTTGACAAAAACTCTTTTGAATCAGTATACATTAGAAGTCTTCAAATCAGCACCTCTTCTGAAATGGTTTCTTTCTAAAATTCTGCGTAAACATTTTCCAACTAACTTTTGGTCTTCCTGAAATTGTCTTTAAAACAGTTCTGCAGTTTACTCTTTCTTTAAGTATTTCTGACTCTGGAACTCCTTTTATGGTTTATACTCATGATTCTCTTAAAACTTATTTCCAAACTGACTGCAATCTGTACTTTCCGGCATTAGACTACTTTTCTAGAACCAGTACTTTCTAAATCACTCGCTTAAAATACCTTAAGTTCTGACAATTGGATCCAAGTTGCCTAATGTGGGCTTCCTGTCTAAACGTAGGTATCGAACCAATCCGCTCGCTGCTTAATTTTTAATTTTAAAGACTAAACCAGTATGTGTAAAGGCATGCTAAACTATATGTTATCTGATTAACGGGGTTTATGTGAGCCTTACCTGTTTGTCTGTTCATTCCCCCTACTTGTTACTTGTTTTTGAATGTCGATTAGAATTTTTGTCCTTTAAACTCCATAAAGGCCCCCATCCCTTTCTTCCCCTTTTAGGATTAGAAGTCCTAATGCCCCGGGACTGATAGCTTGGGACAGGTAATAGCATGCGATAGGCAAACGATACCATTCCGCGCTCCAATACCTTAACGGGGTGGGAAAGGGTAGACATGAAGATGATGATTACACGATAACACTATGCGTACAATTGAGTACCAGTGTTGTGCGAATGATCCATGTAACATATAAACCTTGGACCCCCCTCCCTCTTTATTAGTTTAACAATTTTCTGAATCTTAAAAAGCCGTTGCACTTTCGACTTCTGTTTTTCACATAATTTTCAGATTGTTCGCACTAAGTACTTGACTTCTTCCTACTTGCACTTTTAACTAAACTGCTCCGTCCCTAAAATTCAGCACTTTTTTTTAACCTTTTGTGCTCCTTATTTGTAATAGTTTTCTCGTATTTGCAATGCTTGCTTGTTTACTTGTTTGTTTGCATTCAAAGTCACAATTGTAGCATGGTCGTGAACCAGACTAGTGGATCTTGAGGGGTTCCTAACACCTTCCCCTCGAGATAATTTCTAGCCCTTACCCAAACTCTAGTTCTTCATCTCAAATTCTTCCTTAAAGTGTCCTAATGCACTATAATCATTAGGTGGCGACTCTTCAAACTAAAAAACCCAATTCTCGCAAGGGAATAGAGTTGTCCTCCCGAATGTCGTATACCCGATTCCGAACTCCGTTTTGGAAGAAAAGGGGGGCGTCGACACTTGCCGAGCCCTTTTCCAGGCTCGTGCCCACTCCAACTCAGTATACTCTCAATTTTTCTATCCCACCATTTGTCTTTGTCGACAGCATTGACCCGCTTAATGTGGTGGTAAGTTTCTCCACCCAGCTTCCTTCTTCCCTCGATCGCCGGAATAGTCTGGCGACTGTATATAGGGTTGCTACCGTCACCGTGAATGATCACTTCCTGGTGATTCCTTTCGAACTTTACTGCCTGATGCAGCGTTGATGCCATGACCCCAGCAGCATGAATCCATGGTCGTCCTAGCAGCAAGTTGTAAGACGCTGGCACATCTATCACCTGGAAATCGACCTCGAACCAGGTTGGTCCCATCTGCAGGCATAGACTAATCTCACCGNGTAACATATAAACCTAGGACCCCCCTCCCTCTTTATTAGTTTAACAATTTTCTGAATCTTAAAAAGCTGTTGTACTTTCGACTTCTGTTTTTCACATAATTTTCAGATTGTTCGCACTAAGTACTTGACTTCTTCCTACTTGCACTTTTAACTAAACTGCTCCTTCCCTAAAATTCAACACTTTTTTTTAAACCTTTTGTGCTCCTTATTTGTAATAGTTTTCTCGTATTTGCAATGCTTGCTTGTTTACTTGTTTGTTTGCATTCAAAGTCACAATCGTAGCATGGCCGGGAACCACACTAGTGGATCTTGAGGGGTGCCTAACACGTTCCCCTCGAGATAATTTCTAGCCCTTACCCAAACTCTGGTTCTTCATCTCAAATTCTTCCTTAAAGTGTTTAATGCACTATAATCATTAGGTGGCGACTCTTCAAACTAAAAAACCCAATTCTCGCAAGGGAATAGAGTTGTCCTCCCGAATGTCGTATACCCGATTTCGAACTCCGTTTTGGAAGAAAAAGGGGGCGTCGACAGCATGGCGACTCTGCTGGGGATTCTTTAGGCTTTTACCATTACATGCTATATGTGGCTTTATTGCTTTTGTTTAATACCTTTATTTGAAACTGACTTGTTTCTTTTGTTTCTTTTTCTTTAATTACTGCTTTCCGTCAACACTGTTGTAATTTTTTTTTTGAGCAATCATTGTAAACTTTATTGTATGAACGTGAAAATACATGTCAATATATTTCATTCTTGTAAACTGCATCTTCAACATCATATTCCACTCGTGCCAAACAAATACTATAGCAACACTTATAATGAGTAGTTGCGCACTTCCAATACTATCACCCCCTAAATTTGGCAAAGGCATATTTGTGGTAAAACTAGTCGATCAGCGGTGCAGTCGACGGTTCCGTGCCTTTCCCTCTTGAGTTGTTCGCTCAAGGTTACCGGTCTAATACCCAATAGAAACCTCATTCTGATTAAATTGTACATGCATCATGGTCAAATTTAGCCGAGTCAGTTATGTTGTCCACATAATGACTCATTAAGATAGCCTTGTCCAAAGTCCATCGGGTTTCCCTGAAACCCAAACGGACGCCTCCACGTTCTGTGCATTTATTTGGAGAACTTAAGCCCTTGCTATGCCAATTATTGATTTAAATAGTCGAGTCTGGCGGGGGTAAGGGCCTAACACTTTGTTTTGCAGAAAATGAGGCACGAAGTCCCCAGATTCGGCATGGTAACCAACATTCACCCAAGGTTGCTAAGCTGGTGGGAAGACCTTCACTGCCAGAATGCCGAGGAAAGCGAAGGGGGACACTTGGCTAGAGCTTACTTGCTGCTGGGACTGCGTGAGCTGGTGAAGCTGTTCGATGGAGCTAAAGATGCCGAGTCTGGGGAAGGTCCTTCTGGGACCAAGTAGTTAGGAGTCTTTCTTTTGCTTTAATGTAATAAGGCCCACGACCATTAGTAACATTTTATTTTCTGCAATTTTAGCGTCATTTTGGGATTCGTCTTATTTTTATCAATAAAATGAGGCATTTAGCATTATAAGTTCTCCAAATCAACTTGTCGCTAGGCCTACCTCGGGCACAACGAGGCACCCAAATTAGGACACGATTTATATTCTTGCACTATGTGTTTAAATATCGCAACGTTTTCTCCTCATAATCTTTACTAACTTGTTACCTTTTTGTTTTTACTTTTTGTTTTATTCCTCTTCCCCAAAGGTTAGTTCGTGCACTCTGGCATGATCATCTTAAGCAGAAGGGCACATCTCAATAACTGGACTATCAGAACCACCAGAGCCCGGAAAGCTTCGGGGTAGCAAGGCTGAACAAAGCACCATGCATCCTCTTTATTTCCTGCTAGTTGATCTTCTTTCCGCATTTTTAATTTCGAAAATAAGAGCTCCAATATTCAAAACAATTATGGAATTTATCAAAGCATTTCATAGGACCAAGCAAAGCAATCCATATTATCAATAAGAAATTGAATGAGTTTTTCCTGAGTTTGGGGGTTAATCCCGTTCCCAGGTATACCTTT
>NW_017671625.1:69290-83091 GCF_001879085.1 Nicotiana attenuata | reverse complement strand
CCACCAATCCCCTCCATTAGGGTCTTGGTTACCATAGCCAGCCTAGTATGGATTCTCTCTTTCTTCATTGGAAACACAATCAGACCCAGGAAGCAAAACATGAAGACGAAAACCCTACGAGGGATATGTCCCAAGGATGTGATGGCAAACTCGCCATGGTAGGTACGGTATGATTTGCTGTGACCGTACCTTTCATACAAGTAGTTAAAAGGGATGTATGATTCCTTTAGGCATACCAATCTGCATTCTTCTTCAAACCCATCACTTTTAGGAAACCCTTGCATGTGCGGTTCTCGGGCATTAGCAAACCCGGGGTTTCCCACACTAGACCGGCCAGTCCTCATATCTCTTCTAACAAAGGCGTCATTTCTATGTCCCCAAAGCGGAACACGGCCCTTTCACAATCCCAAAATAAGGTAGCAGCTTCTATTATCATGTTGTTAGGCTTTCCAGGAGGGATGGTAGATTACCCAGATATTTTCTGACGAGGGTTTTGTCACTAGAATGCAAATCTTCCCACCAACTCTGCAATCTTGGGTGGATATTGGTGACCATGCCGAATCTGGGGACTTTATGCTTTATCTTTCTGCAAGGCAAACAAGGTTAGGCCCTTACCCCCACCAGACTCGACTATTTAACATCAACAATTAGCATGAAGCATTTAGTTCTCCAAATAAATGCACAGAACGTGATGATGTCCGTTTGGGTTTAGGGAAACCCAGTGGACTTTGGACAAGGCTATCTTAAAGGATCATTATGTGGACAACATAACTGACCCGGCTAGTTTTGACCATGATGCATGCACAATTTAAACATAGTAAGGTTTCTATGGGGTTTTAGACTGGTACCCTTGAGCGGACAACTCAAGGGGAAGGCACGGAACTGTCGACTACACCGCTGATCGACTAGTTTTACAGCAAATAAGCCTTTCCGAATTTAGGGGGTTAATGATATAGGAAGGGCGCAACCACTCATCAAGCGTTACTATAGTATTTTGTTTTGGCACGAGTGGAGTATGATGTTGAGCATGATTATGCAATAATTAAAGCATGTCGTCATGTATTTGCACGTTAAGAAAGCGATAAATACAGCAGTTTTATAAATTAAAGCAGCAGTAAAGGAAGGAAACAAGAAGGATACGTGAGTTTTGCTTTTGAAGAAGAAATTAAACGCTTAAAGGAATTAAACAAATAATTGCACATAAGGAGGGTACAAATACAAAAACGGTATGAAATGGTAAAAGCCTAAATATTCCCAGCAGAGTCGCCATGCTGTCGCGGCCCCTTTTTTCCTTTCCTCGTAGAGGGAATCGGGTTTATGACAATTTTTTATATGGGACAACTCTTTCCTTTTGGGAAAGGGGTTTGCTTTTTTCGAAGAGTAGCCACCTAACGATTTAAGGTGCATTAGGGCACCTATAAGGTTCATCTATAACTACGTTTGGGTAACCAAAGATAGGGTAAGGGCTTGAAATTATCCTAAGGGGAAGGTGTTAGGCACCCCTCAGGATCCACTAGTGTGGTTCCCGGCCAGACAATTTTTGTGAATATGTACAATTAGCAAATAAGCAAGTATGGCTCAAATAGTTGGGGATTTAAGTTTAAACACACAAGTGTAAGAAAACAACTAATGAAAAAGCTAGGTTTTGAAAAGGATTACAAGTTAAGCATATTTACGAATATACAGGGGTGTCCTAGGTTTGTTTATAATATGGATCACATCAATGCAATACCCGGTATGACACTCCTCAAAGAGGGGCTACGCGTGGTATTAATGCACCGGTCATCATATCCATATCTATCCTTTCCCGCCCCGTAAAGGTAAGTAAAGCGAGGGTTGGTCTCGTCCCTTCTTGCATGCTGTTACATGTCCCTTCCTATCAGTCCCGGAGGAATTTAGGACTCCTATCCTATAAGAAGGAGATTCTAGGCAGACCCTCAGGTTTAAAGGCAAAATACTAAGGCGACATACAAAACAAGTAGGACTGCAATCAAAGGGGAGCATGGAAAATAAACGAAAGGCTCAAATACACCTCCACAGGTAAGGCACATAGACAGCATGACTCATACACAATTAAAGTCTGAAATTAAATCCTATGCATGGTATCTAAGTGATAACAGCTATCGACGCCCCCTTTTTCTCGCGAAATTGGGTTTACGACATTCGGGAAGACAACTCTATTCCCGTTTGGGAATTGGATTTTTGGATTTGAAGAGTCGCCACCTAATGATTAAGTGCATTAGGACACTAAGGGTTTTTGAGTTGGAAAACCAGAGTCCGGGTAAGGGCTAGAAATTATCTCGAGGGGAATGTGTTAGGTACCCCTCAAGATCCACTAGTGTGGTTCCCGGCCATGCTATGTTGTGACTTTACAAATAATCAATCAAGGCTCAAATAAGGACTTGCAATTAAATTGAAACTTGTGAAAATAAGTAGAAAGAGAGCAGGGATTTGAAAGGTCTAAACAATTCTAAAGAGAGCAAACAAAGACAAACAAAGGAAAAAGGGTCCTAGGTTTATGATTAATATGGATCACTTCAATACAATACCCAGCAATCACTCTTCAAAGAGGGGTCGCACGTGATATTAGCGCATCGGTCATCATCTCCATATTCTACCCTTCCCACCCCGTAAAGGTTATTTAAACGAGTAAATTGGTCACGAATGCTTATTGCGTGCTATTACCCGTCCCGTCCTATAAGTCCTAGAGGGTATTTAGGACCACTATTCCTACAAGGTGAGGACTAGGCTGAACCCATAGGTTTAAAGGACAAAATGCTAGGCGACATACATAACAAGTAGGACTGCACATAAAGGAACCATACAAAGGCAAATAAGAGGCTCACAGATCCCTCACAAGTATACATGTAATTAGCACGTCTCAAACACATTTAAGGTCTCAAAGGTAGAGATTTTTAAAGAAAAGGAATGGGTGGCAGCAGTCGGGGTACGTAAAAAAGCTAAGGGAACTGTTAAAGCCTGGTTGGAAAAGGTAAAGACTTGAAAATACAGTAGTTTAAATCAAAGCAACACGATTCTGGGCAGAAAAGGTAGCCCAGCAGTTTGAAAACTTAATAGAGCAAGAATCAGAAAACCAGTGAGAGTAGATACGTGATTTCAAAAGACTTGTTTCCAGATAGAGATGGATTTTCAGCAAAAGAGTGACCTCCAGAGAGTCACAACAGGAATGAGAGCGGCAAAATTTAAATTAAACAAAAAGCTTATTAGTCTTAAACTGGTAAGAATATGGTTAATCAATTCTTATTAGGGCTTAAAGCTTGCCTAGGTGATGTATAGGTTGCCTAATTACCCTAAAGGGGTGAACATGCATATAAATCCCAGTTTTAAAAGGACACAGTTAACCAAACTTGTATTAACAGTTTTAACCATACTGGTGAGGCGTTCAGCTAATTGCAACTCGGACAGAATAAAACCCTAAGTGACATGGTGTCTAATGCACACAATAGTCCTAAAACATGGTCTCTAAATGCCAGTGAGAATGCAGCAGTAGTTTTATGACAATTACTTGTTGGCAATTAACGGATCATGATTACGAAATGAGTATGATAACTGGCTGAAAATAAAGAGTCTAAAACAGGATCACTACTACATGAGATGCATGTCCTATACATGATGTCTATTGCACAAATAGGTAAGTAAAGCCCTACGAGCATGTTTTCTACCCATTACTTTAAACTAAGCATGCATAACCCCAACCCATTTTCACTATAACCCCAATCAGTTGTTTACAAGTTATTACAAACCATGATAGTTGAATTACATAATGAAAAAAAATAAGAAGCTACTCTATAGGGAGCCTTCAACCAGGCCTAATCCTCACTTCTTTCGAGTGTCACAGCCATGGTCTGGGTGCGGCAAAGCTCCCTAGGGCCCCATTGGGTCCCTGGCCAATACTAGCACCCAAACATTTACAAAAAATGTTGAATAAGTGCGGTGTGGAACTCCCAGCCTTGTGCATCAAAGTTCAGTGGGTATTCAGAGATACCCAAAGCAACGCTTACACGAAAGGGGGGCAGAACCTACTTTCTAAGAATTGTGAGGGTGTGATAGAGTTTAAAAGAGTTGGGTTTGAAATACCAGTTTTTGAAGAAAAATAGTTCCAGAGAACAACTGGGAGTTTGTTTTATAAGAAAAAGAAAGGAAAGAAACAGGACAATCACAACTCAGAAAATATCCAGAGTTCAGGAAGCAAACACAAGTAGGGATAGGGACTGGGGACAACTAAATCACATGGTAGAAGTAAACTTATACACAATTAGCCCTTAGACTAGAGTTACAGCATAGTTATCACATAGTGTTCATGCCAAAGTCCAACAGCATTAAGTGTCAGACAGAGTCACACATTAGATCATATAACACTTAGGTGGAGGGGGTACAAGTTTGTAGGGGTAGATGTTAGGGAGAGGATGAAAACACATAAGAAAACATTGGTCATACTGAGATAAGAGGAAAGATAAGCACATAGACAAAACAAGTATGCTAGCTTCATAGGAATCAAACAAAGTCATAGTGGATCACACAAGGGAAAGCAAGAGACATATTAGACCAAAGAGAAAGGGAAATCACAGAGACATGCTAGTTACATGGTAAAAAATAGAACCATAAGTCAAAACACAAAAGGAATAACAAGAATCTTAACATGAACTAAAACATGTTGTTTTGGGATACTGTAAACTTAAACTAGAAACATACCAGACAAGAGTGAGAATAGAACAGCAAGGTGCAGAGAGGCAGAGCAACAGGGCAATAGTATGCAGAACAAGAAAGAGAGCAGCAGGACAATAGTATGCAGATGCAAGAGAGCAACAGTAATCACTCAGTCTTGGCTTTCAGCCGACTAAGTGATCAGTAACTAATACGAGAAGCAAAGAGAATATGTATGAGAGTAAGAGAGAACTCAGAATGATATCAGTATGCTCTGTGTGTATGTGTTTGTGTATGGCTTAGTGATATTTCTTGTGTTATGCAAAAGAGAATAGAGTATTTATAATGCTGAAAATGAGTAAGAAAAATAAGGTAAGGAGTACTATTTTTTTTCATAATTTTGGAATAATCAATCAGCATCAATTAAAGACACAGACTCCTCTAATTAGGGAATCAAGTTCAAACGGTACAATCATAGCTAAATAAGGAAAAGGAATCAACTCATAGACTGATTTTAACCTAATTAAAGCAGTAACTTCATGTGGCATATAATAAAGGCCAAATACAGAATGTTTTAAACAAGGAAGATATATATTGCACATAAATAAGGCAGAATTCAATCTAGTTCTGAAAAATCAATCAAAGTACCACGGATGAGACTGAAAATCTCAAGAAATCAGTGCTAATTAGGGAAAGCATCTCACAAATAAGGAAGCAGTACATAATTGTAGGCAAAACACACAAAAGCACATATCCAATGAAAATATCACAGTTTTGCGGAAAGATGCATAGAATCGATGAAGCCTTTAAATAAACAAGTAGTCAAACCTAATAATCATCAAATAGCACTCAAATCAGAGAAGCCCTAAACAGGGGGTCATAGAACAATAGAGGATTAAGACCCCTAACAACGAGAATCACAGAGGATACATGAACACAAGAAACAAACACACATAGTCAAAACGGGCTAGAAAGAATTAGGGCTTTCCAGCCTAGTAACTCAAATAGCAATGAAAACATAAGAGGATTGTTCAAAATGTAGTAGAAATCACTAAACTAGAAGTAAAAACCATTTTTTGAAAAGTGGTTAAGAAACCCTAATTTTAAAATTGAACGATCGTTTAAAGATGAGGCTTTTTCAGAGAAAAGAAACGTAGAAAAACTTCGTAATACTGTAGATCTAGAGTAGATCTAAAATAAATTGATGAACATAGGGTTAGGGTTTCGTGGAACCCAGGGAAGAGGAAGAACCTCAGAGATGGCATCGGCTTAAGCCGGAACAGGTTGTAGACCATTACTCAGGTGGCCGGGGAGGCCGGAAAGTGGCATAGGACAATGGGAGGCAAGAGAACCGTTCCGAGCTTGCCTGAGGACCCCAGGGTATCACTGGACCGGTGAGAGGTAAGTAGATGACCAAGAGATGATGAAGAACCAAGGTTTCCGTTGAGAAACCAACCGGCGAAGATAGACAGAACTCATCGGAGGGGAAGAAGTCAAGGAGACTTCTAGAGAGTCACAGAGAGAGATCGAG
This sequence comes from Nicotiana attenuata, assembly GCF_001879085.1. Classification (NCBI taxonomy): domain Eukaryota; kingdom Viridiplantae; phylum Streptophyta; class Magnoliopsida; order Solanales; family Solanaceae; genus Nicotiana; species Nicotiana attenuata. Next base: position 76,895 of record NW_017671625.1, on the reverse strand, counting down.
AGATAGAGAGAGAATGAGTCCTGAAAGAATGAGTCGGGGAGAAGAGGTAGGTGAGCGTTTAATTAAGATAACTTAATCTGGGCCGTTGATCTCATTTGATCAACGTCTCAGATTAAAATAGGAGTGGACCGGGCGGGTCTGAAAATGGGTTGTGGGTTTGGGTTGGAATTTGAAATTGGGTCGTTTGATTAGGGGTGGAATTGGGGGTTAAATTGGGGCTACAATTGCAATTGGAAATGGCTATGTATTAAATAACCAATTTCTCCCCTCTAATTTATATAAAAATAGTTAAAATAATTTTAAAACAAATTAAAAGCACTGAACTAATTAATAATATATAAAAATTAATCTAAAAATACTGGGAATAATTTTATAATTGCAAAATTCCATTAATCATAATATAGGCTATGATTTCAATTTTATGCGGTTTTAGTTTAAAAATATCAAATAGATTTGTAAAAATATGCAAAAATCACCTTTATTATATCTTGGTGTAAATGAGAATAAAAATAAGTTGTTCCCCAAAAATGATAGTCTGAAATAATTATTGAATTTTATACTATTAAAATAGACAACAAATTGATTTTAAAATCTTTAAAAATAAGGAAAAAATACCAAAAACTCTTGGGCATGCTTATATATGCATGTACATGCTATTTTGAGAATATTTTGAGTATATAAAATATATAGGGAAAAATTGGGTATCAACACCGCAGAATGGCCGTAGATTAAGGTAGAAATTGCACAAGTTTGGATGCCATTTTGCGGTCGATTATGCGATCGCAGAACAAGTCTGCGGTGCATTGTGTGATCGCAGAAGTATGCGTGCCGCATAACGAATTCATACCCAGGCAAGGGTGCTCAGTTCCGGAAGACCATTTTGCGAACCACAGATGCGTTATGCGGTCGCATATGCGACCATAGATTCTGTTTCGGAGCTTCATTTTCTTAGTTTTTATAACCCGACCCCATTTCATTATATAGACGCTATGGACCATTTCTTAAGCAAAAACCTGATACTTTGAGAGAGACAGAGTGCTCTAGAGTGGGAAAGATTTCTTCAACCAATTGTTCCTCAATTGTTACTCAAATCTTGGAAGATTAAGAAGGAAAACTCATTAGCTCTTCATCCTAGATGTAAGATTCTACACCCTAACCTTTAATTTCGATATTTACCTAAAAAAAGGTTATTAGTAAGGCAATTCTTGGGGGTGGGAGTTGTTCATCTTGCATGCATGTGTTATCAAAGGGTGTAGGAAGATTGTTGAGTTAAAATGGTAGATAATGGGCTATGAAATGATGGAATCCACCATAGGAGGACCTTGAAAAAATAATGTGCACCTAGTGTTTGATAAAATGCTCAAATAAGCTGGAACCATGATCATCTTTCTAATTTTTGTTCAATTTGTTCTATTTCTAAAATAGACAGACGTTGCTAAGATTTTCGGAACATTTTAGATTTTAAGGAAGCTCAAGTGAGGTATGTTGCTAAACTCTTCTTCTCTAAGAATTTAACCCCATATTAACCTTGTAAGTTCCGAGTTGTTCATTATAAATCGATTATTCCGAATAAGCTTTGTGACAAAGATATATGCTCAATACGTGTCTCAAATGCTCTTATCATGTTGTGCTACTAATGGAGGATGTGTTCGAAGTATGAATTGCATATCTACATGTTATGACTTCAAGTTGTGTTTCAAAATAAAGTTATTATGACAAATTGTATTGAGATTATGATTGGGATTACACCTCCACCCGCATATATTGGTGAGGTGGCAGGGCCGCTTGTAGGTTTTGGTATTTTTGTTACACCTCCACCCGCATATATTGGGGTGAGGCGGAAGGGCCGCTTGTAGGCTTTTGGTATATTTGTTACACCTCCACCCGCATATATTGGGGTGAGGCGGCAGGGCCGCTTTGTGTAGGTTTTTGGTTTTGTTGTTACACCTCCACCCGAATATATTGGTTGAGGCGGCAGGGCCGCGTTGTGTAGGTTTTTGGTACTGTGGTTACATTTCCACCCGCATACATTAGGGTGAGGCCGCAGGGCCATTTGAGTAGAGTTTGTGGTATTGTGATTGCACCTCCACCCGCATACATTGGGGTGAGGCAGCGGGGCCGCTTTGTATAAAGGTGGTTGTAGAGGATCTCGACTTAAAATTTATAAATATTATTAATAGTTCTTAGTAAATTTGCTTTTGCTTTAACGACTATCTATTCTATTCTATTGTCACCCTGATTCATCATATTCATGTTGTATTTCCACGTCCTTGATTACGTGTTTGGTTTTCATACTAGTACTATTCGATATGTACTAAAGTCTCTTTTACCGGGGTTACTACATCTTTAATGGATGCAGGTGATTCCACAACAGAAGTTATTGACCAGTGATAGCGGTACTCATTCTTCCCAGCTGACTTGGTGAGCCCCGTTTCATTTCGGGGTCGTACATCTTTTGACCCGTGTGTATTATTATGTTTTGTGGTATAGCCGGAGCCTTGTTGCCGGCACTATCATTTGTGAGCACGTGATTTTTGCCCTAAGCAAACTATTTCCAAAAGTCTCAAATAATTGATTTCTCTATTATTTTACAATTTTTGTGAATTTTTTGCTACATTTTTGTGTTAATTGGTTGCATTTTATTCATATGAAAATACAAATAGGCATTTACATTTAGGGATTTAACTAGTTAGTTTTAGAACAAAGTTAAAGAAAATCACAAAAAAAAAATAGTTCTTTACACGTTTAATTGTTAATTGTTGCATTTATCTTTAAATAGAATTTTAAATAATTTTAGGAGTTAAATAGATTAATTAGGTCTTTGTTTTGTTTTAACATTTTATAAAATCAGAAAAAATAATAAGTAAATAAATACAAAAATTAAAAAGAGAAAATTGGGACAGAGCTGGGCTGATTTTAATAAAACCAGCCCAAATACATGCCCAGCCCAGTTAAAACGACCCCACTCCAATTTGCTTCAAACCGGACTAAACCACTGGCCCAAACGCCCTGCCCGGTCCAACTGCCCCATACTCAAAACGACGTCGTTTTGACGTCGTTTAATCATGACNCTTTAGTCCGATAATGAATTAAATATAAAATGGCGATCTTTCAGCCGATATAGAGATTTAAATGCAGCTGGCGATATTTCAACCGATGAAAAGCATAAATGGCGGCATTTCAACCGATGTAAAGATTTAAATAGAGTTGGCAATCTTTCAGCCGATGCAAATGAGAGGCGGCGATATTTCAGGCATGCAGGATGGAGGTAGTGCTTAACCTCGGAAGGCAGAAAGGTAGCCTTATGCAATGCAAGCGAATGCAGGATGGAGACAGTGCTTAGTCTCGAAAGGCAGAAAGGTAGCCTTATGCAATGCAAAGGAGATGCAGGATGGAGTTAGTGCTTAGTCTCGGAAGGCAGAAAGGTAGCCTTATGCAGTGTGCGAAAATAGAGGTGAAGAGTGACAAAATTTCTTAGCTGAGAGACGATAGCTGCTAGTTGATTGTCATTGTGGCTACTGGGGATGTTGCGTGCGAGTAGCACTTGAAAATAGGTGATGATTCTGGGAGTTGTATTCCTGGAAAGTATGAGTTTGTAACCGTATCTGATGATTCTATGTCTTGGGGTACCTGGATTCAATGAAAGATTGTGAGTTTTGTCAAGGGGGAAGGTTAGTTCGTCTTCCCGCGGACTGCGCTCGTCCTACTCGGCTCTTGCTTTCATTGGGGTAGCGTTGCTGACAAAGCTGTTCTGATAGTATTCATGCATGATTTAGCAAAATAATAAAATATGATGTAAATACATAATAGATAAAACGATTTTAGATGAACCGACGACTGCGACACGGTTCAAGATATTGCAACCTCTTTTGCTCCGGAATTTTGAGGGTCCTCCTCAAAATTCTGCCCCAGTTTACTGGGCCGGTGCCTGTGACGGCTACGCGCGGTGGATGGTGAAAGTCAACTTCGGAATTTTGAGGGTCCTCCTCAAAATTCTGCCCCAGTTTCCAATATCGGGGAGAAATGGACATTTTATTGAATTGTGACCGAACCCATAGGGCTACCTACGTATCCCCTCTTAAACGGGAATTAGGTCAGGCGTAGTTCAAATTACATCATAAAGGAATCAATAGTAGTTACACATAGTATCGTTTCACTACATCTGAATTGATCGGCTTCGGCCAAACTTCTCCGTCCATCTCTGCAAGTATGAGGGCTCCTCCGGTTAGAACCCGGTGAACCATGTACTGACCTTGCCAGTTGGGAGAAAATTTTCCTTTGGCTTTGTCTTGGTGCGGAAAAGTCTTCTTCAGTACTAACTGCCCTGGCGCGACTGTTTCGGCCTGACTCTTTTGTTGAAAGCTCTGGTCATTCTATTCTAATAAAGCTGACCATGGCAAACTGCATTCAATGTTTTTCGGTCTATAAGGGCTAATTACTCATAGCGACTCTTTACCCATTCTGCATCTTCAAGTTCTGCTTCTCGCATAACCCTCAGGGAGGGAATCTCTACCTCGGCTGGGATGACTGCCTCGGTACCGCAAACCAACATATAGGGTGTCTCCCCAGTCGATGTGCGGACTGTGGTACGGTATCCCAGTAAAGCGAATGATAACTTCTCATGTCATTGCTTGTGTTTCTCTATCATTTTCCTTAGTATCTTCTTGATGTTCTTATTGGCCGCTTCTACAACTCCATCATCTGAGGCCTGTAGGCTATAGAATTCTTGTGCTTGATCTTTAAGGTTTCACATATTGCTTTCATCAGATCATTGTTGAGATTGGAACCATTGTCAGTGCTGATTGACTCTGGGATGCCGAACCGGCAAATGATACGGTCACGAACGAAGTCTGTCACAACCTTCTTGGTTACCGCCTTATATAATGCTGCTTCAACCCATTTGGTGAAATAGTCAATCGCCACTAGTATGAACCTGTGCCCGTTTGATGCGGCAGGCTCGATAGGTCCAATAACATCCATTTCCCAAGCGGCGAACGGCACATTAAGCTCATCGGGAGGCACCTTTATCATATCTGCATGAATCTGGCAGTGATGGCACTTTCGAACATATTGGATGCAGTCCGTCTCCATAGTCATCCAAAAATAACCAGCTCGGAGTATTTTCTTGGCTAAGGCGAAACCATTCATGTGCGGGCCACAGGTCCCTGCGTGAGCCTCCTCGAACAACCTGGATGCTTACCTTGCCTCGACACACCTTAGTAATCCCAAATCGGGAGTCCTCCTATATAGGATTCCTCTGCTGTGAAAGAAGTGATTGGACAATCTCCGCAGTGTGCGCTTTTGAGTAGTGTTTGCAAGTTCTGGGTACTCTACTGTTGACAAATATTTCTTAATGCCATGGAACCATGGCTTTTCGTCTGCCTCTTCCTTGACATGAGCACAATAGGCAGGTTGATCCTGGATTTTTACCGGGATGGGATCAATGAAGTTCTTATCTGGATGCTGAATCATGGATGATAGAGTGGCCAATGCATCGGCGAACCCATTCTGGATTCTGGGGACCTGTCGGAATTCCGTCTTTGTAAACCTCTTCCTCAACTCTTGTGCATGATGAAAGTATGGTAGTATTTTTGAGTTCTTGGTTGCCCATTCTTCTCGAACCTGATGTATGAGCAAATCTGAGTCCCCGATCACTAGTAACTCCTGAACGTTCATGTCAATGGCTAGTTTGATCCCAAAGATGCAGGCTTCGTAATCGGCCATATTATTGGTGCACGGGAACCTGAGCTTGGCGGACACCAGATAATGCTGACCTGTTTCTGATACTAGAACTGCTCCTATGCCAACTCCCTTAAAGTTTGCTGCTCCATCGAAAAACATTCTCCAGCCATCATAGGATTCTGCAATGTCTTCTCCTATGAAAGAGACCTCCTCGTCAGGAAAATACGTCTTTAGAGGCTCGTATTCTCCGCCCACGGGGTTTTCGGCAAGATGATCGGCCAGTGCCTGTCCTTTGATCGCTTTCTGAGTCACGTAGACAATATCAAACTCACTCAACAATATTTGCCATTTGGCCAGTTTGCCCATGGGCATGGGCTTCTGAAAGATGTACTTTAGCGGATCCATCCTTGATATGAGATAGGTGGTGTAGGCACAGAAATAATGCCTCAACTTCTGAGCTACCCAAGTCAGAGCACAACACATGCGTTCTAGTAGGGAATATCGGGCCTCGTACGGGGTAAACTTCTTGCTGAGATAGTAGATGGATTGCTCATTTCTCCCCATTTCATCATGTTGTCCCAAAACACAACCAAATGCTCCATCCAGCACTGCAAGGTAGAGTAATAGTGGTCTACCCGGTTCGGGCGGGACCAGGACTGGCGGCGTTGACAGGTATTCCTTGATTCTGTCGAAGGCCTTTTGACAATCATCGGTCCATTTAGTGGCGGCGTCTTTCTTCAACATCTTAAAGATTGGTTCACAAATGACAGTGGAATGGGCTATGAACCGGCTGATGTAGTTGAGTCTCCCCAAGAAACTCATAACCTCCTTCTTATTCTTTGGCGGTGGCAATTCATGGATGGCCTTGACCTTTGACGGATCTAGTTCTATTCCTCGTCGACTTACGATGAACCCAAGCAGTTTTCCGGCTGGAACCCCGAATGCACATTTAGCGGGATTTAGTTTCAAGTTGTAACTTCTTAACCTGTTGAAGAACTTTCTTAAATCTTCCATGTGGTCAGTGGCTTTCTTGGATTTGATGATGACGTCATCCACATACACCTCGATTTCTTTGTGTATCATGTAATGGAAAATAGTAGTCATGGCCCTCATGTAGGTGGCCCCAGCATTCTTTAATCCGAACGGCATCATCTTATAACAATACATCCCCCACGGCGTAATGAAAGTTGTTTTCTCCTCGTCTTCTTCGTCCATCCATATCTGATGATATCCGACAAAACAATCGACAAATGACTGCAGCTCGTGCTTGGCGTAGTTGTCAATTAGGATGTGTATGTTCGGTAATGGGAAGTCGTCTTTCTGACTGGCCCGGTTGAGGTCCCGGTAGTCGACACAGATTCTGACTTTCCCATCCTTCTTTGGCACTGGCACAATGTTGGCCAACCATGTTGGATATTCCACTACCCTGAGGACCTTGGCTTTGACTTGTTTGGTAACTTCTTCTTTGATTTTCAAACTCATGTCTGGCTTGAACTTTCTGAGCTTCTGTTTTACCGGCGGACATGTCGGATATGTTGGCAATTTGTGAGCTACAATAGATGTACTGAGACCGGTCATATCATCATATGACCAGGCAAATACGTCCTCATATTCTTTTAAGAACTCCGTGTACTCTTCCTTTTCTGACAGTGACAGGTGAACACTGATGCGCGTTTCCTTGACATTCTCTCTATCCCCCAGGTTGACGATCTCAGTCTCGTCCAGGTTAGACTTAGGTCTATTCTCAAAGTCCTCGACCTCTTTAATGATCTCTTCTGGATGGACTGCGCTTCATCAAGCGTCTGGAGATTGCATCAGGTGTAAGATTCAATGAGGTGGTTGATATTGTTAGACACATGGAGCAGGGTTCGTAGTCAGAGTGTGAGGTAGAGGGGAGCGTAAGAGGGTCTCGTGGTTCGGGTA
>NW_017671625.1:49813-67084 GCF_001879085.1 Nicotiana attenuata | reverse complement strand
GGGGGTACTGGGTAGGCTTGGTATTTTATTGGGGACTTGGTTCGCTGTGCAACCATCACGGCACTCACGTCCTTTTTCTTGGACGCGCCACCAGATTGTAGGGCTTTGTTGGTAGCCTGCAGTGCTTCAAAATTAGTGATCATTCCGCTCTTAATGCCCTCCTCAATCCTTTCTCCTAGCTTGATAATATCGGAGAATTTCTAGCCCTCTATCAACATTAACCTCTCATAATACTGCGGATCTTGAGCTCAGACGAAAAATCGGTTCATCTGTTCTTCCTCTAAGGCCGGCCTGACCTTAGCAGCCTCGGATCTCCATCGAGTAGCATACTCGCGGAATGTCTCAGTGGGTTTCTTTTTCAAATTCTGGATGTAGAAGATATCTGGTGCATTTTCTGTATTGAACCTGAACCTGTCCATGAAATCGGACGCCATTCCTACCCAGCTTGTCCACTTCTTGGGATCTTGGCTAATGTACCAAGATAGCGCATCGCCTTTCAAACTTCTTGAAGAGCTTCATGCGAATATTCTCGTCTCTTCCTACACCGACCAGTTTATCACAATATGTCCTCAGTGGACTCTAGGATCCCCCGAGCCGTCAAACATTTCGAACTTAGGAGGTTTGTACCCCTCGGGAAGTTCAACGTCCGGCATGCAAACATCTTCATAATTCAACCCTTCAATGCCTTTGTTTCCTTCCACGCCCTAGACCCGGCTAGTCAACTTTTTGAGCTCAGCTGCCAGGTTCTTGATGAGAGAGCCTTTGTCATCAGATTCTGGTGTGTTTGTAATGGGTTTGGTGTAGTGTGGCAAGGTTACCACATATATGGGAGTGTGGTGGGGATGATCATTTGATGGTTCAGGGATGAGGAGTGGAGTGTTGTTGAGATGTGTGTTGCAATGAGTAGCGGGCTGTTTCTGCGGCTTTGGGATGTTTTGTGGAGGTATGGGGTGTTGAGCATTGGGAAGTTGACGTCTGGAGTAGTGAGGGAGAATGACAGACTTGCCAAGTTCCGAACTTGGTCTAGTTTTCTTGAAATTTTAGTAACTTCTGTTCGAGCTGCGCGGCACTTTCTTTGGATACCTGAACACCCTGAGGAACCTCTACCCTTTCGGCTGAGTCGTCCTTTCTGATGTTGTCCATTTTCGCTTTGTTCTTGCTTTTGATAGGACTTGGAGGAGGAGGAGGTGGAGGGCCCTCAGATCTTGTAGAGTAGGATGACGATGCCAGAATGCACGAACTAACCTTTTGGGGAGGGGAATAAAAATAAAAGTAAAAACAACAAAAGGTAACAAGTTAGTGCGGATTCTGAGAAAGAAATATTGCAGTATTTAAACACATAGTAAAAAAAACATAAATCGTGTCCTAAATTGAGTACCTCGTTGTGCCCGAGGTAGGCCTAGCGACAAGTTGATTTGGAGAACTTATAATGCTAAATGCCTCATTTTATTGATAAAAACAAGACGAATCCCAAAACGACACTAAAGTTGCATAAGTAAAAATGTCACTAATGGCCATTGGCCTTATTACATTCAAAAACGAAAAGGAAAGGAGACTCCTAACTATTTGGTCCCAGAAGGACCTTCCCCAGACTCGTCATCCTTGGCTCCATCGAATAGCGTCACCAGCTCGCAATCCCAGCAGCAGATAAGCCCTAGCCAAATGTCCTCCTTCATTTTCCTCGGCGTTTTCGCAATTCTCGATCCTCCGGATGAATTTCCCTTCCAGCTCTACTAACCCTCGCTCCAAATGCCCTAGGCGTTTGTTGGCTCTGACAGCCATATCCTTCCATTCCTCGATCAACTTTTGATTTGCCTCTTGAATCTCCTGATGCTCGCTCTCGCACTCCTTGATCCTCTTGCGCAACTGGTTGTACTTAACCTGTATCTCAGCCCATTCGTCGATGACCCTGTGACCTCGAACATACCCGGGATGTCCTAACCCAGCATGATCTTCTTCTAGCCAACCTGGATAGTACGAGGTGTAGCCGGCATGATACCTGTCAGGTTCTATGGAATCCCTCTCCAGGACGATCTTGCTGTTCCACATTTGTTGAGCTTGACATTTGTATGGGCTATCCTCGTCTTGGAAATCAGCCCTGAAATGACTCATCTTTTCTACCTTTGGTACGACTTGCTTTCTCCCTGCTTGCCTCATGACCAGGAGAGGGACATAGGGATAAGTTCCCCTCAGACCAATGAGTATGAGAAATAGAGCGTCCCGAGAGCGGATGATGAACTCTCCAGTGGGGAACCATTCGAACATTGCACCTTGTCTTCTTTCAAGTTTTCAATCAATTCTACCCATCCTCGAGCATCCCCTGGCCGAGAAAACATGTCAGGCATATAGCTCATTCTATTGGGATGGTGAAAGGCTATATGGTCATTCCACGGCCTTCACGGAAACTCTTGGCGGTATCGACCCTTTTGGAGATGTTCTATAAGCCAGAGTTGGAGTAATAAGTTGCAACCCTCAAAATGATTGGCCCCTCGTTGACAATTTTCCAAAGCTCGGTAGATCTCCGCAACAATCATGGGCAATATGCTGAAATGTTGCCCTTCAATCCCCTTCATTAGTGTCTTGGTGACCATGGCTAGTCTGGTATGGATCCTAGCCTTCTTCATGGGAAACATTATCATCCCCAAGAAACAGAACATGAAGACGAAAACCCTACTGTGGATATGCCCCAATGAGGTGAGGGTGAATTCTTCTGGATAGGTGCGGTAGGACTTGCTATGACCGTACCTCTCGTACAGGTAGTCGAAGGGAATATAGGAATCCTTCAAACAAGTCAAATCTGAGTTTTTCTTCAACCCCATCATTTTGAAGAAACCGTTACCCTTGCGGTTTTCTGGCATGAGCAAACCCGGAGTCTCCCAAGGAATACTGACTAACCCTCCTATTTCCTCGAGCAGCGGGGTCATTTCAAGGTCCCCAAATCGAAACACCGATCTATCACTGTCCCAAAATAAGGTCGCAGCCTCTATAATTTTGTTGTCTTGCTGAATTTCTAAAAGAGAGGGTAAGTTTCCCAAATACTTGCGGACGAGAGTTCGGTTGCTAGAATGAAGGTCTTCCCACCATCTTAGCAACCTCGGGTGAATATTGGTTACCATGCCGAATCTGGGGACTCCGTGCCTCATTTTCTGCAAAACAAAGCGTTAGTCCCATACCCCCACCGAACTCGACTATTTAAATCAATAATTAGCATAAACAGCATTTAGTTCTCCAAATAAATGCACAGAGTATGGTGTTGTCCGTTTGGGTCCCAGGGGAACCCAGTGGACTTTGGATAAGGCTATCCTAAAGAGTCATTATGTGGACAACATAACTGACTCGACTAGGTTTGACAGTGATGCATGAACAGTTAAACAGGATAAGGTTTCTATGGGGTGCTAGACCGGTACCCTTGAGCGGACAACTCAAGAGGGAAAGGCACGGAACCGTCGACTACACCGCTGATCGGCTAGTTTTACCGCAAATATGCCTTTGCCAAATTTAGGGGGTAATAATATTGGAAGAGCGCAACCACTCATCAAGCGTTGCTATGGTATTTGTTTGGCACGAGTGGAATATGATGTTGAAGATGGAGTTACAAAAAATGAAACAGATTGTCACGTATTTCACGTTCATAATGGTTACAATAATTGCTCAAAAATTACAACGGTATTGAAAGAAAGCAGTAAATGAAAGCGTTAAAGAAAACGGAAACAAAAGACAAATCAGTTTCGAATAAAGGTATTAAACAAAGCAATAAAGAAAACAATAAAGTCACATATAACATGAAGTGGTAAAAGCTAAAGAATCCCCAGCATAGTCGCCATGCTGTCGACGCCCCATTTTTCTCGCAAAATCGGGTTTACGACATTCGGGAAGACAACTCTATTCCCATTTGGGAATTGGGTTTTTGGATTTGAAGAATCGCCACCTAATGATTAAGTGCATTAGGACACTAAGGGTTTTTGAGTTGGAAAACCAGAGTTCGGGTAAGGGCTAGAAATTATCTCGAGGGGAAGGTGTTAGGCACCCCTCAAGATCCACTAGTGTGGTTCCCGGCCATGCTATGTTGTGACTTTACAAATAATCAATCAAGGCTCAAATAAGGACTTGCAACTAAATTGAAACTTGTGAAAATAAGTAAAAAGAGAGCAGAGATTTGAAAGGTCTAAACAATTCTAAAGAGAGCAAACAAAGATAAACAAAGGAAAAGGGGTCATAGGTTTATGATTAATATGGATCACTTCAATGCAATACCCAGCAATCACTCCTCAAAGAGGGGTCGCACGTGATATTAGCGCATCGGTCATCATCTCCATATTCTACCCTTCCCACCCCGTAAAGGTTATTTAAACGTGTAGATTGGTCACGAATGCTTATTGCGTGCTAGTACCCGTCCCATCCTATAAGTCCTAGAGGGTATTTAGGACCACTATTCCTACAAGGTGAGGACTAGGCTGAACCCTTAGGTTTAAAGGACAAAATGCTAGGCGACATATATAACAAGTAGGACTGCACATAAAGGAACCATACAAAGGCAAATAAGAGGCTCACAGATCCCTCACAAGTAAACATGTAATTAGCACGTCTCAAACACATTTAAGGTCTCAAAGGTAGAGATTTTAAAAGAAAAGGAATGAGTGGCAGCAGTCGGGGTAAGTAAAAAAGCTAAGGGAACTGTTAAAGCCTGGTTGGAAAAGGTAAAGACTTGAAAATACAGTAGTTTAAATCAAAGCAACACGATTCTGGGCAGAAAAGGTAGCCCAGCAGTTTGAAAACTTAATAGAGCAAGAATCAGAAAACCAGTGAGAGTAGATACGTGATTTCAAAAGACTTGTTTCCAGATAGAGATGGATTTTCAGTAAAAGAGTGACCTCCAGAGAGTCACAACAGGAATGAGTGCGGCAGAATTTAAATTAAATAAAAAGCTTATTAGTCTTAAACTGATAAGAACATGGTTAATCGATTCTTATTAGGGCTTAAAGCTTGCCTAGGCGACGTATAGGTTGCCTAATTACCCTAAAGGGGTGAACATGCATATTAATCCCAGTTTTAAAAGGACACAGTTAACCAAACTTGTATTAACGGTTTTAACCATACTGGTGAGGCGTTCAGCTAATTGCAACTCAGACAGAATAAAACCCTAAGTCACATGGTGTCTAATGCACACAATAGTCCTAAAACATGGTCTCTAAATGCCAGTGAGAATGCAACAGTAGTTTTATGACAATTACTTGTTGGTTATTAACGGATCATGATTACGAAATGAGTATGATAACTGGCTGAAAATAAAGAGTCTAAAACAGGATCACTACTACATGAGATGCATGTCCTATACATGATGTCTATTGCACAAATAGGTAAGTAAAGCCCTACGAGCATGTTTTCTACCCATAACTTTAAACTAAGCATGCATAACCCCAACCCATTTTCACTATAACCCCAATCAGTTGTTTACAAGTTATTACAAACCATGATAGCTGAATTACATAATGAAAAAATAAAATAAGAAGCTACTCTATAGGGAGCCTTCAACCAGGCCCAATCCTCACTTCTTTCGAGTTTCACAGCCATGGTCTGGGTGCGGCAAAGCTCCCTAGGGCCCCATTGGGTTACTGTCCAATACCAGCACCCAAACATTTACCAAAAATATTGAATAAGTGCGGTGTGGAACTCCCAGCCTTGTGCATCAAAGTTCAGTGGGTATTCAGAGATACCCAAAGCAATACTTACACGAAAGGGGGGCAGAACCTACTTTCTAAGAATTGTGAGGATGTGATAGAGTTTAAAAGAGTTGGGGTTTGAAATACCAATTTTTAAAGAAAAATAGTTCCAGAGAACAACTGGGAGTTTGTTTTATAAGAACAAGAAAGGAAAGAAACAGGAGAATCACAACTCAGAAGATATGCAGAGTTCAGGAAGCAAACACAAGTAGGGATAGGGACTGGGGACAGATAAATCACATGGCAGAAGTAAACTTATACACAATTAGCCCTTAGACTAGAGTTACAGCATAGTTATCACATAGTGTTCATGCCAAAGTCCAATAGCATTAAGTGTCAGACAGAGTCACACATTAGATCATATAACACTTAGGTGGAGAGGGTACAAGTTTGTAGGGGTAGATGTTAGGCAGAGGATGAAAACACATAAGAAAACATTGGTCATGCTGAGATAAGAGGAAAGATAAGCACATAGACAAAACAAGTATGCTAGCTTCATAGGAATCAAACAAAGTCATAGTGGATCAGACAAGGGAAAGCAAGAGACATATTAGACCAAAGGGAAAGGGAAATCACAGAGACATGCTAGTTACATGGTAAAAAATAGAACCATAAGTGAAAACACAAAAGGAATAACAAGAATCTTAACATGAACTGAAACATGTTGTTTGGGTTACTGTAAAACTTATACTAGAAACATACCAGTCAAGAGTGAGAATAGAACAGCAAGGTGCAGAGAGGCAGAGCAACATGGCAATAGTATGCAGAACAAGAAAGAGAGCAGCAGGACAATAGTATGCAGATGCAAGAGAGCAGCAGTAATTACTCAGTCTTGGCTTTCAGCCGACTGAGTGATCAGTAACTAATACGAGAAGCAAAGAGAATATGTATGAGAGTAAGAGAGAACTCAGAATGATATCAGTACTTTCTGTGTGTATGTGTTTGTGTATGGCTTAGTGATATTTCGTCTGTTATGCAAAAGAGAATAGAGCATTTATAATGCTGAAAACGAGTAAGAAAAATAAGGTAAGGAGTACTAGTTTTTTACATAATTTTGGAAACAATAATCAATCAGCATCAATTAAAGACACGGACTCCTCTAATTAGGGAATCAAGTTCAAACGGTACAATCATAGCTAAATAAGGAAAATGAATAAACTCATAGACTGATTTTAACCCAATTAAAGCAGTAACTTCATGTTGCATATAATAAAGGCCAAATACAAAATGTTTTAAACAAGGAAGATATATATTGCACATAAATAAGGAAGAATTCAATCTAGTTCTGAAAAATCAATCAAAGTACCACGGATGAGACTGAAAATCTCAAGAAATCAGTGCTAATTAGGGAAAGCATCTCACAAATAAGGAAGCAGTACATAATTGTAGGCAAAACACACAAAAGCATATATTCAATGAAAATATCACAGTTTTCCGGAAATATGCATAGAATCGATGAAGCCTTTAAATAAACAAGTAGTCAAACCTAATAATCATCAAATAGCACTTAAGTTAGAGAAGCTGTAAACAGGGGGTCATAGAACAGTAGAGGATTAAGACCCCTAACAACGAGAATCACAGAGGATACATGAACACAAGAAACAAACACACATAGTCAAAACGGGCTAGAAAGAATTAGGGCATTCCAGCCTAGTGACTCAGATAGCAATGAAAACATAAGAGGATCGTTCAAAATGTAGTAGAAATCACTAAACTAGAAGTAAAAACCATTTTTTGAAAATGGGTTAAGAAACCCTAATTTTAAAATTGAACGATCGTTTAAAGATGAGGCTTTTTTCAGAGAAAAGAAACATAGAAAAACTTCATAATACTGTAGATCTAGAGTAGATCTAAAATAAATTGAAGAACATAGGGTTAGGGTTTCGTGGAACCCAGAGAAGAGGAAGAACTTCGGAGATGGCATCGGCTTAAGCCGGAACAGGTTGTAGACCATTACTCAGGTGGCCGGGGAGGCCGGAAAGTGGCATGGGACAATGGGAGGCAAGAGAACCGTTCCGAGCTCGCCTGAGGACCCCAAGGTATCACTGGACCGGTGAGAGGTAAGTAGATGACCAAGAGATGATGAAGAACCAAGGTTTCCGTTGAGAAACCAACCGGCGAAGATAGACAGAACTCATCGGAGGGGAAGAAGTTAAGGACACTTCTAGAGAGTCACAGAGAGAGATCGAGAGATAGAGAGAGAATGAGTCGTGAAAGAATGAGTCGGGGAGAGGGGGGTAGGTGAGGGTTTAATTAAGGTAACTTAATCTGGGCCGTTGGTCTCATTTGATCAACGGCTCAGATTAAAATAGGAGTGGACTGGGTCAACCAGGGATTGGACTGGGTTGGTTCAGATAGGGTATTGGGCCGTTAAAATTGGGTTTAAATTGCGGCTGTAATGTGGCTATAATTGAAATGTAAATGGGCTATACGTTTAGTAGCCAATTTTCCCCTTTTTATAAAAATAGTTAAAATAATTTTCAAAACCAATTAAAAGCACTAAACTGATTAATAATATATAAATGTTAATTAAAAAATACTGGGAGCAATTTTGTAATTGTAAAATACTATTGATCGGAAAATAGGCTATAATCGCAATTATAGCAATTTAGCTTTAAAAATACCAAATAAATTTTATAAAAATATGCAAAAATCACCTTAATTATATCTTGGTGTAAATATGAGAATAAAAAATAAGTTGTTCCCCAAAAATGATAGTCTGGAAATAATCATTGAATTTTATACTATTAAAATAGACAACAAATTGATTTTAAAATCTTTAAAAATAAGGGAAAAATACCAAAAACTCTTGGGCATGCTTATATATGCATGTACATGCTATTTTGAGAATATTTTGGGTATATAAAATACATAGGGAAAAATTGGGTATCAACATAGGACAATCGGATCTATCACATGACTCATGAAAAGAGTCAGAATCAGGCTTGACTACCAAGTCTAAAAGCTGAGAATAAACAATTGATCGTGAAACGACTATGGCGGCACCAAAAATTGAAGACCCAAGGAGGCCGAGGAAAAATGAAGAACAAATATCCACAATTATTAAAAGACAGTTTGGAAATTATTTTACCCAAAGAGCATGCTGTTCTAGTTGATACGAATGCAGAGATTATTACCAGTTATTTTAAACAGGATAATCAAGTGTGAAGCTGTTTTTACCTCTTTTATAACCAGCAGTTTATACTAAGTGTGAATGCGAGCGTAGAACATAATAGTAAAGTGCTAATTATTAGCAGATTTTAACACATGATTTTGTAAGGATGCACATGTTGAAACAATAAACATGAGACCTAAGAGCATCATTTCTAATGCATGTATGAACTCTAAGAATGGCTTCTATTGCGCAATTAGGAACATGAACCTAATAACATATTTTCTACCCTTAACAACTATAGCGTGCATATTTACCCTATCCCTTTTCACTAGACAACCCCAATACTTGTATACAACAAGTTATTACATACCAACATTGAAATGAATGACATAAGTAGCAATGAAAATAAGAAGTTACACTATAGGAAGCCTGATTAGGACTTCCTCTCTGAGTTATGTAATCAATCATCTCAAGTGCCAAGATTGTTTCATAGCTTTTCCTCATATGTAGGTGTGTCAGAGTTCCCTAAGGACCTCAAGGGATCCCGAGCAGTGCTCACACCCAGATTTCATAGCCAAGACAGAGTAAGTGCAGTGTGAAAAGGCCAGCTTTCATGTGTCCAAGTTCAGAGGGAGCTCAAGGGTCCCAAGGCAAGGCTCACACAAAAGGGGCAGAACCTAGTGTTCTAGGAGTATAGTGAAAGTGCAGGACACATATTTGAAAAGAGTTTGTCTTAAAAAAACTGGACTGACAGGTCCCTTTTGAAAGCATTCAGTAACAGAAATGGTTGAAAGCAGTTGCATTAGTAAGACAGAGTCCAAACATTTCAGGGTAAGACCACATATAGCAAGTGAATGAATTCAGTAATCACACCTGGGGTAAAAGGGGATTGGGGATACATATATATTGACTACAGACACCTGACCTCAACAGAGTATTAGGACTGGTAGGGACATGCTCAGAGATAGTTGGTCACTGGCATAATCACAAACCAGTCATGAAACACATAGAGGAGGGATAAGGGATTTGGGATTCACAAAAATGGTAAGTGCACAGTAGGTAAAAGAATACAATCGTCCAGGCATGCTTGAATCACATGAATTTAAAGGGAGGGGAATCACATCAACATGCTTAGATACAGCAGGACCATAAGTAAAAGCAGGCCAGAAATCAAAGAAACTGAAGCGGGAATAGAAACATGTTGTTGTTGAGGCTTTAAATTAAACTAGGACATACCAGTGAAGGTAGAGGTAACCAAAGTGAAAGAACCAAGGTTTGCAGATGATTAGCCTTGGCTTGCAGCCGGCCAATAGTAATAGAAGAACACAGAATTTTCTTTAAGTAAGAGAGGGTTTTTTTTGAAAGCCAAGTTCGTGTTTGTTAATGAAAGACTTAGGGTATTTATAGCTTTGAAAATAGTTAGAAAATAAGGTAACAAGTAAGGGTTTAGCACAATTATGGAAGTAATCACAATTAGAATCCAATTAATACAAGTACTTCCTTTAATCAAGGAATTACAGCTTAAATGGATACTAACAGGGATAACTAAGGAGAGAAAATCAGTTGAGAAAGATTGGTTTTTACCATAAGGGGTAGTAAAAGTATAGAGCATATGATTGAGTCTAAGTACAGAATACACTAATCTGAGGAAAGGATTCAGTAAGAATGAAGCACCACGGCAAATAAGGGAATGGAATCAATCAACTTAATTAAACGAGTAAAATTTTAGGGGTTCACAAAAAAAAAACCTTGCAATCAAACCGTAATTTAAGGAAATCGGGATCAATCAACAGGGAGTCATGATTTTGCACTTCGACATATAAATAGAGAAGAATGAACAGGCGTATCAGACATGCAAGGTCAGCCATATGGATAGAGGAATAAACTAGATGAACACAATCATACAGAAGTGACACGAGTAGGCTAAGGAATCAGTAGTGAAAGGAACCCATTCGAAGCATGGTGGTCGACAGAGACTTTAAGAAAGTCATGTAGTTACAGCTAACACATAGAACCAGAGTGGAGAAACCAATCTAACACACAGAAACAGGTAAAGAAGGTCTTTAAAGCTCACAGTAACAAGTGAAGAAAATCTTTAAGAAATTTGGGTTTTAACAGAGTTGAGTTAAAAAGCGGTAAGAACTTAGAGTCGGTCAAGATAAACAAAGAAAAAGGTCTCACCATAAAGAAATCAATCGAAACGGGTATACATACAAATCACATAATCAAAGATAGTTCCAGAACCCCGGATAAAAACCAAAATAATTAGGGTTTTAAACGTGACGAATCAGGTAGAAGAAAAACATAAATAAACCATTTAAACATAGTAGGATCATATGATAGTACTGAAACATAGAGGAGAAATCATTTGAAAGAAGTTAAGAAACCCGAGTCTTGAAGACGAAGAGTCATTTTGGAAAAATCGGGAAAAACCTTTGAGGAAACACTTAAAAGCTCATAATATACACAGATCTAAAACAAATCTAAAACAAATCTAAAAGAAATCGGAAAATCTTCAAAGTTAGGGTTTCGGAGAACCCAGAGAAGGTGAGAAAACCTTGAAAAGTTACCGGTTTTAGCCAGAAAAGTCATAGATCTTACTCGAGCGGCCATGGATGGCCGGAGAATGGCATGAGAAACCATGGGAGGCGAGTGAACCGCCTCTGGTTCACTTGAAGGCCTCAAAACGATGACACACGTTCAAGAGGGAGCCATAAGGCTGGTAGGTGGCGAGGCCACCATGGATTCAGGCAAGGAGATGACCGGAGAAGGTGGATGAGGTTCATCGGAGATGAGGGGAGATGAGAAGGTTCTAGAGAGAACAAAAGATAGAGAGAGAGATGAGAGACCGGTTGAGAGAGAATGAGAGGGGGAAATGAGAGATGGGGGGGTAGTCCTTAGGGTTTAATTTAGGAAAGGGGAATGGGGACCGTTGATCTAAATGATCAACGGTCAAGATTGAACGGGGTAGGTGGGTCGGGTATGGATTGGGTTTTGGGCTTGGGTCCAGTGGGTTTTTTTTTAATTGGTTGGGGATCCGTTTGATTTAGGCTAGAATTGAAAGCCAATTTTGGCTATAAGTTAAATAGCCATTTTTTCCTATTTAATTTATAAAAAATAGTAGATAATTTCTGGAAAAAAAATAAAAATTCTAAAATGATTTATAATACATAATTAGAAATTTTAAAATACAGGATCCAATTATATGCATATAAAACATAATTAAATCTGAAAAGGGCCAATATTGCAATTATATGCAATTTAGCTTTAAAAATACTAAATGTAATTATAAAAATATGTAAAAATTACCTTAGCCATATTTTGTCATAAATATAGAAATCCAATAGATGAATTATCAAAACAATAATTTTGGAAATAATTATTGGGGGGTTTTATGGATAAAAAGGGAGAAAATAAATCAATTTAAAATCCTTAAAATTATGAAAAAATAATAAAAATCTTGGACATGCTTATATATGCATATATACATATGCCAATTGAAGGTATTTTGCATATTTAAAATATATAGGGAAAAATTGGGTATCAACATTTAGCAAACGTGTTTGCACACATGGGTGAAAAGGGGATTGGGAACACATGAAGATCTTATTTGTCACACCTCCTTTTCTTACTACACCCGCAAGGGTATAAAGGAGTTTTTCTACTTAAAGGACAATCGGAACGGGATTTATTATTAAGATTCAGAGTCGCCACTTGGGAGATTAATGGTGTCCCAAGTCACCAGTTTAGAATCCCGAACCGAGGAAATTATGACTCTGTTAACAGTCGCGAACCCAGAAATCCCGGGTAAGGAATTCTGTTAACCCGAGAGAAGGTGTTAGGCATTCCCGGATTCCGTGGTTCTAGCACGGTCGCTCAACTGTCTATTTGGCTTGTTTATTTGATTTTAATACATGTTTTGACCTATATTGCTTTTAACTTTGAACCGCTTTTATTATTGCTATTTTAAGAGAATTGCAACATCGTGAAAACATGTCTCGAATCGCGTCACATAAATGCACCCGCGATTTTCGACAAATTTTGACTTCGTTGAGATTTGAATTTGGGTCACATAAATGTGCACCCGAGTTTAGGAATGTAACATTATTAAAAACGCGCCTAAAGAGACTAACGCGTTATTATCTTTGGGGAAAGCCGTGAAATTCGCTAAACGGTCAATCCCGAAGTCTAGGTATTTTTAGTTAAGCATTGAATGAGGGACCCCGCAATTTATACTTTATTCGGCGAGGCTCGTTCATCTGTTATTTATTTTAAAGGGCAAATCCTAAAGTAACTATGATTTCTATTTTTGTTGATCTCTAAAAAAAATGCAGGTCCTAATCGATCACTACGGGGTTGGAGCAGACTAATTGGTGATGATGTACCAAAGCCAAACGTCGGGCCTCGAAACTGGACATCCGTATATCTCAGCCCAGGCCCAAGCGCATACAATCATAAAACAGGACCTGGGCTGCTCGTTTATCAATCTGGAGATTACACCTCTTGGGGAAAAGGAGTAGTTAAGCCCACGTGACTAAGCCAAATTAAGCAAATGACTAGTTAACAGTTGTTCTAATGCATTGTTCAGATGTCATTGACCAGATTAACACCTTAATAGCTAAGTGAAACTTATCAAGTTTAATGGATAAATCCAATAGACGTGCACATTCTGATGTTTACTAACATTCTTATACTAACTTGAAAATACTACTTCAAACTAATATATCAATTGATGCTTAAGGTAATTAATCATATGAGGTTACAATTAACTAAGTGGCTGATTGATATAACTACTACAAGCTTTAGCTTTAGGTGAAGATGCATCAACCTATATTCATATTAACAACCAGATTGCCTATGACCAATTCAAATAATTCACTCAGTTGGTGCAGCCCAGTACAACTACCTTAACTACAGAAATCCATATTACAGTCCATAAAATGTAACTAACATCTACTACACAATAAACGAATCACAGAAAACTCTCAAAATATCAGAACTATTGAACATGCAAATCCACGGTTAAGAGGAACACAAGTTCTCATACTACCTAACAGTCTTGTACCAAATGATAGCTAACACAGTCCAATTTCAGTTCAAATTATACAAAGCTCTGTTCGATATCTAGTTCATTATGATTAACTAATTTTTGTTCCACACAATTGAACTTAGTGTCTAAGTTTAAAATCATAGACAACGAATCAAAAAACACAGCAGATCATTTGTCAATTCCATCTTTGATATTGTTTCAATCTGTTGAAGCTCAGCCATAGAGTCTCGAGTCATGTACCTAAATTGATTTTTAACGGAAGAAGAGATCAGCAGCAGCAGTACAATAGCAGACCAAGAGATAATCAAACAGTAGCAAATGCACAGCCCAGGAACTTGAATCACAACCCAGAAAGAGTTTGAAACCAAACGAAGAATGAGTTCAACCACAAATCACTCGAATGCACCAAATTTACTTAATATTGAACTTAAAATGCCCTAGAAACTTCACTGGCAAGAACTCAGTCAAAATCCAAACTAAGTAAGACCACATTCACTCGAACAAGTCATTAAACAATTCCAAAAGCTTCTAGAACTAGAGCTTAGAGCAGAAATGAAGAACACCAAAGGGAATTCGAAAAATTTATTGGATATATGGCAATGAAACCGTAATTTTTGAATTTTCTATTTTCTAATTTTTTGGTTTTGGATTTTTGAAGATTTGAGTTTCAGAACGCAAGATCTGAAAATTAAAAAGAGAGAGAGGGCTTTTAGGGGAATTTTTTTTGAGGGCTCCCCAAAAACTTGTGAATGAAGTAAAGGTCATGCCCTTTTATAGGCGCAAAGTAACAAATATCAGATTTTTTAGTTTTTCTTTTTAGTCCCTCAGTTTTATTCAGTTCAGCTCTCTTTCTTATTGACTTATTCTCAGTAATACCCTAAGCATTATATAACTTAATGTCTTCTCTTTAGAAGATCCTGGAAATATTCTACCATGTTCTACACCCCATCAAATACCTAAACTACCTTGCACTTAACTAGAATTACAGCTACAACCAAACAGTTCCCTAACCTCTGATTTGACATTATTGAAGAACAATCCTAAATTTTATCTCTTATTAGATCTAGTAAATGAACTCAAAATTAATGACCAGACTAATTACCAAGGACAAAACTAATACAAACTAATCAAATCAGAATTGATAACCACAGAATCAATAACCAAATTAAACTATCAACTATAACCAATTTCAGCTGATTATGACAACCAATTACACTGAGATTGAATTAAAACAAGAATACCGGAAATTAACAAACTAGTTAACAAATTGGCAATCAACTACATTCAGGAACTAGAACAAATTAGGATCAAATAAACTATCAGAACTAAACAAAACAACCTAAATACATTAAACTAATGCCGAACATTAGAACAGGATCAAGTTACCACTTACTCAGAAAACATAATCAAGAAATTGATTTACCCGCATGAAAGCAGGAGAAAAAAATAGAAACCAAAACTGGCCAAAAGACTCACTGTTAAACTTGACACTCGGTTGTCTTTCAATCCCAAGATTCGAATGACTTCTAGTGCATTTGAACGTCATCAATGGTAGAAACATCGTGAGGGAGTCGAGGGGGTTATATACCATGAATTTGAGAGGATTTTGGGAGATTAGGGTTCGACCGAAAAAAATTCGATTTGAAACTCGAGGCATTCAACTGATATTTGAGGGAAAATGGTTGTGGATTTGGGTTGAGGGAGTTTGAGGACATTCAGTGGTGTAAATTTGGGGCCATTTTGGCGGTGTCGCCGCCGTGGGCGGCGAGACACAAACGACAAATTTGATTATTCGAAGGCCTCTGATGGGAATTCGAAAGGAGATACTAGGGGATTCGTGATGAGGACTGTTGAGGCGGTATAAGGGGTGTGATTTTGGGAGTCAATGGCGATGGTTTGTGTTATTCGCCGCGGCAGCGCTGGTGGCGTTTACCAAGGGCTATACGAGGAAGAAGCTATTGGTCTAGGGTTAAGGGCTAATTTCAGACATTTTTATATTAAATGGCCCTGAGTGAATTGCCAACCGTAGGATGATGAGAAATAAAACGGCTTAGATTTACCTGGTCGAAACGGTGTCGTTTGGTGTGGGGGCAGGCGGGCGAGAGAAGACTTGGGCCTGAGCGGGGAATTTCTCTTTGGGCCAGAAAAAGCCCATTCGGGCATAAGACCACCCTTTTCCTTTTTTCACAACGGTTTCACTTCTTTCTTTTATTCCTTTTTGTTTTCATTTTGTATTTAAAAATGCTATATTATAAAACTTAAAACCAAATTAAAACTAAAATTTAGATTTTCCTAATTTTCCGTACAACTAATTCCTACATTTAAGTGCAAACTAAGACACATTTAAACTAAAATGCAAAAAAGGACCATTTTTGTTATTTTCTTTGTATTTTATTCTAAAACAACTTATCACTAATTAATCCTAAAAATATGAAATTAAACCCTAAATACAAATGTCACGTGTGTATATTTTATATTTTCCATATGAATTAAATGCACAAATAAAATGCAAACAATTAACAGAAAATAACACAAAATTCACAAATTGCAAAATATGAAAGAAATATTTTGTTTGAATTTTTGGGAGTAATTCACTTAGGGCAAAAATCACGTGCTCACAGCTGCCCCTCTTTGCCGGAAACACGAAGAGTTTTCCGTGCAAAGAATAAGTGAGCGAAAACGAGCGATTTTTGCCCGCTCGAAACTCCATGTGAAGCATTTTTGAAAATCATCTGACCGCGACCCCGCTTCAAAGGTTGCTACATATCCTTGGCTAAAAAGGAATCAGGTCAGTGTAGTTCGGGAAGGTTTGGTAGCTGGGACTACCAGGAGCTGTGATGTCAACTGCTGTTGCTGCTTGCTTACTGCTCGCTGACCTCCTTATTACACCGTGTCAAAAAATAAAGAAGCTAGCCTAAGCTATGATTTATGAATTACAAAAAGGTCATATCTATGTCTTCAAACTTGCTCTTTGTTGCCTTGAACTTATATTCTTCCACTGGAGTTCTTGCGTTGTTGCCTTGCATCGTGATCGGAGATGTTTTGCCATTCCTCCAAGTGATGCCTGGACTGCTGAAATTTGAAATATAATGCTTCTATACTCCAGGCGGCTCCTGATTGCTGACGCTTGGAAAAGTATTCCCTTGTTCTCCAGGTGGCTCCTGACTGCAACGCTTGAAAAATATTCCCTTGTTCTCCAGGTGGGCCCTGACTGCAACAAAACCGCACAAAGAAAATTTCTGCCCCAGTATGGAGCTGGGCACATCAATGTTATCAAATATTAATAATTAAAAGGATAGAATTTGCTTGTACTTCCTTGTTCCCAGGTGGGCTCCTGATTGCTGAAGCTTGAAGAGTAATTCCGTTGTTCTCCAGGTGGGGCTCCT
>NW_017671625.1:27992-48253 GCF_001879085.1 Nicotiana attenuata | reverse complement strand
TTCTTGACTTAACCACTGGCTTCGGCCTTGAGGTCTGTTGCTCCTTCATTTTGATTTCCATTCGACGACCTTGCTCATTCCTTGACTAACCACTTCCTTCGTAAGCCTTGACCCGAAAAACACATCTTCTTGTTCAGGCCCAATACCCTTTATCTGTTGCACCGCTCGTACCGACATTTACCAAACCTTTGTGTTTCACATGGACTCCCAAGCATATTGATTGTTACCAACTCAGCGCGCATGTTGCTCTTTCCTGATTTGAATCAATGGCCTTGGCCTCGAGATCTATTGTTCCTTCATTTGCCAGGATCTCTGATTCCCACCCGAAGACCTTACTTGTTTATTGACCTACCACTTTCTTTGTTACCCTTAACATAGAAAATATCCCTGATCCGTTTACCAAACACCCTTCATCCTGTTTCATTGTTCATGAATTGATATGTACCAGACCCTTGCATTTCACAGGGATCCCAAGGCATGTAGATTGTTGCCAACTCAGTGTGCCTGCTGTTTTTCCTGACTTATGACGATTTGATATGCTGGCCAGATCCTGTTTTGTTCAATTGAAAAGCTGGTGGCAGATTTTGAAGTCATTTCTCACTTGTTATGACCGAATTGACTCAGGATGAGGAAGTAAACAAGGTAGGAGGAATAGAGTAAAGGATAATAGAAAGAGACGATTCCTAACAAGAAACCTACAGAGTAGCAACCCATCGGATGTGGATACCGACTCTAACGACCTTGACATGCACCTGCAGCCTACTCTGTTTAGCAAATCTGACGTTCGGCTCTTGTTGTACCTCTTCGCCGTGAAACTGGGCTTCAATGCTCCGCTTATCCGATTTGAATCACAATCCTTATTCGACTTGTAGTGCCCGAAGGGTTTTCACCATCAAGCCTCTCTCATTTCGTTCTTTCTCTCAACTTACAGTCGCCTCAAAGTGCCCGTGAAGGTTTTCACCAATAAGACTCTCTCATTTTTGATTTCTCTCAACTCACTTTGCCTTATGGTGCCCGTGAGGATTTTTCACCAATAAGACTTTCTCATTTTTTATTTCTCTCAACTCACTTTGCCTTATGGTGCCCGTGAGGGTTTTTCACCAATAAGACTCTCTCATTTTCCTTATTTTTCTGCTTGTACCGGAGTGTTGCCCCTGACATGAATCACTTCTGCTTGCTCGTCTTGGCACTTCTTGAAGACTGATCGGAAGGTCTTTCTTTGGACCGTAATGTGGGATTTGGGATAGGGTTAGAAAGAAAGGGTATCAAAGGCTCAAAACAATTCAACATGGGTTCAAAATTACAACTTTTGGAATCCGATTTCTCACAACAACCACAACTTCTGCCCCAGTTTCTTCCTTGGGGACTTTTGGATTTTTATTTTGGTGTGACTGAACCTCAGAAAGAGGCTGCCTATGTACCCTTTCGGGATCAAGTCAACGTAGTTCAGGAGATAAAATTACTTCGTTGTTGCGATCTTTCTTTTTTCCACTTTCCCTTTTCTTTCTTTTCTTTTCCTTCTCTTTTCTTTTCTTTTCTCTTTCTTTTCTCTTCTTTTTCTTTTCTTTTCTTTCCTCTTCTTTTTTCTTTTTTTTTCCTTTCTTTTCTTTTCTTTTTTTTTTCCTTTTTCACCGTTTTTCTCTTGTTTCTCCACTTTCTTTCCCCGCTCAAGCTTACGAGTTTTATTATTGATTCCGAAAGAGGGGTATGCAAGAAAATAACCGAGGCTCAAAGGGGTAACAAAGGATAAAGTGTTTGGATAGCAGAACAAAATGCCTTCGTCATTCCAATCTCCAAAACATGCCAAGTACAAACCACACAATTAAACAAACATGAGGAAAACATACGTAACATCTTTTGATTGCACCGGAATTACTAACCATATCCACACATTTGCCTTCTACATTTGTCAATTACCTAGCACCGTTGGACAGCAATCTCGGTACCATGAACGGCCCCTGTAGACTTGGGGCAAACTTGCCTTTGGTTTCAAGCCGATGTGGCATGATGCATTTCCACAGTATTTCTTTATGTTCCATCTGACCCAGTTTCACACAATTTGGCCTTAAAGAGATTTCAAAATCCCTCGACTGTCCTTACATCTTCAACATTGTCTTATTGCTTCTTTACTAAACTGACTTTTAAAACCAGGCTGAGAATTATGCGTGCATGTCATGTCACCAGAACTAGCATGAAAAGAATTGCGAAAGGGGAAAGGAACTAGATAAAATGACTAGAAATGGCGGGAAACAGAGAATTGCATTGGACTGACGATGAAAGGGTTTAAACAACGAAACAAGCAAACTAGACTAGAGTTACAACCCTTGAACAAACCTAAACAGCACTACACAAGCTACTATGACGAGACAAACAAGACAAAGTGAAAGGATAGAAGGGTTTGAGTCACAAGACAATATCCGGATTACAACCCTGAAATAACCCGGACAACAGAAATGACAACAAAATAAACCACCAAAACTCCAAGAGATGGAGCGTCTTTCCAATTACCAAGCATGACGTCTTAGCCACTGAATTTCACTCCATGATTGCTGGAATTTTCACAAGACTTCATCACGTTGTTCTGAGCAAACTGCTTCTGGGCTTCTTCTGCCGGCTCATTCTCACAATCAATCATACCCACCATATGCGTCTCATTGTGCACAGGAGATGGATCTTGGCCAGTGTTTTTTGCATCTGGATTTTGCACGACGATGTCGCCTGCATCAATAAGATTTTGAATTGCATTCTTCAGATTCCAACATTTCTCTATGTCATGCCCCAGGGCACCTGAGCAGTATGCGCACTGTTGAGAAGGATCGAACTTCTTTGGAGGAGGGTTCGACACTTTTATCTGAATCGGCTTCAACATGTCCAGTGTCCTTAACCGCTGAAACAGACTGGCGTATGATTCTCCAAACGGAGTGAAGGCTTTCTTCTTTCGTAACATCTCATTCTTAAATGCTGGATTGGGCCGAACACCTGATCTAGGGTGTTGTCCGGAAGCTCGCGGGGGTAGATGGGCATTATTTTGAGTTGGGTACTGTGATGTGCGACTTTGGGATTTTTGTGGAGAGAAGTAGCATCGGGAAAGGTCATCTAATGCACAAGGGTAACCACGGGGACGATGTTGAGGCTGGAAGTGTTGATCAGGAAAACCTATCGGATCGTCTTTTCCGTTCCTCTTTTTCCAGCCAAGCTTATTCTGAATGGCTTCCAAACAACTCACGATTTTGCCTGACTTGATTCCTTCTTCCACTAGCTCCCCTATTTTTAACACATCATTGAAAGGCTTTCCCAGGGCCGGGATCAAATGACTGTAGTAGGTGGGTCCCTGGACCTGTAGAAAAAGCTAAACCATTTCTTCTTTGCTGATCGGGGGACTGACTCGAGCAGCTTGCTCCCTCCATCTGAGCCCAAACTCATTAAAGCTTTCCTCCGACCTCTTTTCCATCTTAGATAGCGAGGTTCGGTCTGGGGTAACACTTGATTTGCATTGAAAGTATCGGACAAAGTCTTGAGCCATGTCACCCAATGTAAGCCACTCATCGACATTTTTACGACCATGCCAGTCCAAAGCTGCCCCAGTTAGGCTTTTACTGAAATATGCCATCATCGCGTCATCTTTCTCTCCAACAATCCTCATTTCGTTGCAATAGACCCTCAGGTGGGCTACCGGGTCTCCACGCCCGTCATACAAGTTAAAGTTTGGTACTTTGAATCCTGCAGGCAGGCGGGCGTCATGTGGCACCATCAGTTCTTTGCAAGTCATGCTACCCTGGCCTCCCACTCTTCGCTTGTACCTTAAGGACTGTTCTGTGCTTTTCAACTTCCTGGGTACCTCATCTTGCCCTTCTCTTTCCGTAGCCCTTACATTTCTAGCATGAAACTGCTCATCCCGGGAGCTTTTCTTGTACGAATCGAGGACCTTGCAGACAACCTCTGGGGGGTGATATTGGGCATTACGAGCTTTGAATGGGTGTTCATTATTTGGGGTAATGGATATGACAGGAGGGCAATTTTTGGGAGAAGTGACGGAAGGATGAGCGATGGAGCTACTAGGGTAGTTGGGACGAGTGTGATAAGCGGGTGTATCTGGAGAATATGCAGGATCATCTGGTATTGTGTTGGGAGTTCGGGTAAGGGTAGCGTCCGGGAAAATTGGTGGTGGCGGGGGTGGCGCCTTTCCAGTCATCCAGGCTTGATACATGTCTGTCATGTGTTGTCTCAGCACCCGCACCTCTTCAACCAACCCATTATCCCGTTCAACCAACTGTTGTCGAGCACCAGTATTAACCAACACAGTTCTCTTGTTGTTTACCATTGCCTTTTGTCCTTGTGTTGTAAAGAAGAGTTACCACTTTCAAACCACAAACCAACCACCTTTCTGGAATGACATGACAAAATGAAACCATCACGTTAGCGTTAGGGCATTTAACATATTGGTACCCGCACATTTGGGGAGTGGATGCACCTAGGCAGTTAACAGTTCCTATTATGCTTTTGATCGGTCGCATGCGTCATCCCGGCCTTTTCATTTTCATTTATTTTCCATGCCTTTCCTCTCATTCTTCTTTTCCTTGTTCCTATTCGCTCATTTCCTCAAAATTGTGTTTCCGCTCTTTTCTTTCCTTTGCTCCCTTTTAAATTTCTCTTGTTTGCTTTTGTTTGGTTTCTTATTTTCTTTTTGTTTTTGTTTTTCCCTCTTTTGTTTTCTTTCCTTTCATGTTTTTAACCTCTTTCCTTTCATTCTTTTCTCGTTTTTCCTTTTGTTCATTTAGTTACGGTCAAATCCTATGGAGATTGCCTACGTATCACGACCCCGCGTGAATCAGACCAAGCGTAGTTCTTGCAGAATAAATGTAAAGTAGAAGCAAAATATTTTTGGGATTTTCAATTTTATTGATATCAAATTCGTCTATTACAAAGACTCAAAACTGACAGATTAAACAACTAACAGACTCTAATGCAGAAAAGAACTACGAACTCCAGCATCCCTATTCTAGTTCAAACGAAAATACGGACTAAATCAACTGACTAACTTTTAAGGAAATACAGACTCCAGCAGAAACGGAAATACAGACTCAAATAACAAATTCTAGTAGAAAAAGAAATACAGACTCAAAAGACAATCATTAATACATTAAAGCTCCTGGTGCCCGCGGGACATCGTTCGGTCTCACCGCGGGCCTATATGCAAGTTCCCCTTGAAGTCTGTCCAGGTCACTCATTATCTGCTTCACAAATATCATCACTGATGCAAAGAAGGTGGTACGGGTCATGTTCTCACACATTTGGCATTTCCTAGTAATAGAATGAGCAACAGTTAAGATTCTCTCTCTGATTCTGCCTTTTTCTTGAAGCAACCGCCCTATCTGTTGGGTCCTAGCCTCCAAAGTTTGCTCAGCTGCCTGGTTTTGTTCCCGGAGTTGTTGCAAGTCCATTTCTAATTGTGCCAATGCCATGTAACAATGCTCTCTTTCAACTTTGAATTCTTTTGCCTGTTTGATCATTCTGTTCTCTGTGGCAATGACCTTTTTCTTTAATCCTGTGACCTCATTGTCGTATTCTTCTTTCAACTGCTTAACCACGCGGGCCCGTTCTTCCGAATTTTTAGCCAATTGTTTCCGAACCCCAGCTAATTCCCTTTTTGCTTTGTTGAGGTCAAAACTGTAGTCATTCACTTTTTGCCTTAGATTTTCTATAAGCTTTGTATCTTTGGCACTCCTGACGGGATTTTCGGCCGCTAACTTCATCTTTTGGATTTGGGCTCGTAAAGCTTCATTCTTTTTGGCCAATTTCTTTCTCTCACCCTCGTCAACCGCGGCTTGCACGCTGTTTTCAAACTGGAGGTCTTGGACCTGTTTTTCCAATGCCCCTATGCGGGCCCTATATTCATTTTCTTTAGCTAACCAAGCCCACTGTTCTTGCGATGATTCAGCAAATTCCCGGATGTGCGTTCTTTTAGCTGGCCTTTCATACTCATATTCTCTCCTATACCAAGCAAGGTATCCTGGCGGCACTTCGTCTTTGGCCCGATCTTGTACGCAAGTATCCGCTTTTAAGTATTGGCATTCATTCCAGATCTGGCGGACTCTTGCTTCTGGGAATTGTCCGTCAAGGCTAATTTCAACCACCTGAGCACTAAGGTCGCCGTCTTTTGGCACTATTTGGCACCTCCCGAGTTGCCTTAAAAACCGATACGGGGCATAGGGCTGGATGCTCTTAAGACCCATCAAAAGGAAATGCGGCCCCGTCGCTGGCATATATATGATTTCATCGACAGGCAACCATCCAAATGTCCACTCTATTTGACTAGCAGTGAGGGACCGAAAGTATGAAGTCCAGCCCGTGAATCCCTCGGGCAAGCTGATCCCCTTAATCCTTGTGTAAAACTCCTCTATACATGTCTTCTTTGTAGACCCATAACTCAGGAACTGAGGACGATGGCACAAGTGTTCGGTCATCCACATTTGCAACAATAAATTGCACCCCTCAAAGAAGTCTCCCCCGGCTTTGCAAGCTGTAAGAGCGCGGAAGATTTCGGCTAATATCATGGGCGCAAGAGTGCTTTTGGCTTGAGTGAGTAGAGTGCTGACGACCCCGGCTATTTTTATGTCAATGTTTCCGTCTTTCCTTGGAAATACCACAAGCCCCAAAAAGACCACCATAAAAGCAAAACGTCTATGCTCCTCCCATTTTTGGCGGTTCCCTTTGCTACATATCTTGTTTTCCGGGTTGTTGAAACCTCCTATATGGACATATCTGTGATATATGAATTTTGGCGTACAAAAGCCATTTGCCAAATCTGCATTGTGGACCGTCCTGCTTATTTTCAGCGAGTCTAAAAATCTGTGCACAGCCACAGGTCTCGGGGCCACCAAGTACTTATGCCTTAAAGGAACCTCATCTTTCCCGATGTAGCCGGCTATTTCCTCTAGTGTCGGGGTCAACTCAAAGTCCGAGAAATGGAAGACGTTATGTGTCGGGTCCAACAGGTGACCAATGCTCTGATGACGTCTCCCCGAGGCACAATCTCTAACAAACCGGTAAGCCCTTTCAAATATTTTTTGACCTTATCTTGCCCTTCTCCTCCTAAGTCGTTCCACCACAGACGCAACTCCAAAGGGATTTTATACATGATTGAAAAAGGTTCGTTTTGAGTTGTGCTCATCCTGCACATTTATTAAGGTGATTTAATCACTTATTTGACCTAACAATGAAAAATGACACTATTTTTTGTTCAAATTTCCAATTTTAAAACAAACGGCCGGTTTTGCAGTTACGGCCTTTCAGCATTTCGGGGAGAAGATTTTAAGGATGTGCCTGTTACCTGTTGAAACTGACTCAAAGTGGTTGTTCTTGCAAAAACAGCCTTCCGGCGCCCTTTTGGGGACATTCGGTTATTTTAAACAAGAATGGCGGCACCCGACTTATTCATGACAAAATTAAAAAATTTGGCATTTTTGGCTGTTTTTGAAAAGGGGAGGTTGGACCCGATGAGGGTTGCCTACGTATCTCACATCCGGTGAGAATCAAACCTGCGTAGTTCGGGCAAATAAACCTAACTAGTTTTGAAAACAAGACTCTTTTTGTTTTTGTTGGCAAATACCCTATTTCTGAAAGCAAAATTCTTTTTTTATTTTTTTTATTTTATATTTTCTTTTTCAGTGGCAAATAAAAAAACTAATTTGAAAGTAAAACTCTTTTTTTTGTTTTTTCTTTTCCATCGGCAAACAAAACAAACTAAAAAAAAACTTTTCTTCTTTTTCTTTCATTTTCTCAAATATCCGGCAGCATTACGGCACTACTTGGACATTGGTTTTTCTAATATAGGTAATTAACTCTCTACACTGCTATCTTCTCTTTTTCTCTTTTTCTTTTTCAATTTTTTCCCAGATATTCAAAGACGGTCAGCATGCGAGTCCAAAACAAATAAATGCACAAGTAGGATGCATCAGGATGGTCCATTATTCCGGGTACACCTGTCCTAGATGGACCCAACCCCTGTGTTGAGTCCCCTAAGTAAAAATGCACGTGATGCAAATAAGCGTTCCTACTAGGGATCCGGCATGAGGTCAAGTTATTCTAAGTTCAAAACCTGGGTATAGGTTCTAGACTGTGTACCCGAGCGGACAACTCGAGTCGAGGAGGGGGCTACGTACCGGGGACCCGCGGGATCGTCCGGCTTAGTAACTTGTCCGGCCTCTTTCTTGTTTCAAGGTATGACACTAACAGAATAGGGAGTCTCAACCAGTAAGCACATCCTCGGAGGTGAGAAGAGAAGGGTTCCGGCATAGTTTATATATACAGTTCACATAATATCAAAGCGGTAAACATTTAGTACATGGAAACATGTAAGAAAATCAGATAAAGCCAAACATAACAATTATTCTAAGCTCGAATTTTGAACCCTGAACAAAACGTTCTGGGTTCTTTTCCCCAGCAGAGTCGCCAGAGCTGTCACACCTCCTTTTCTTACTACACCCGCAAGGGTATAAAGGAGTTTTTCCACTTAAAGGACAATCGGAACGGGATTTATTATTAAGATTCAGAGTCGCCACTTGGGAGATTAATGGTGTCCCAAGTCACCGGTTTAGAATCCCGAACCGAGGAAATTATGACTCTGTTAACAGTCCGCGAACCAGAAATCCGAATAAGGAATTCTGTTAATCCGGGAGAAGGTGTTAGGCATTCCCGGGTTCCGTGGTTCTAGCACGGTCGCTCAACTGTCATATTTGGCTTGTTTATTTGATTTTAATACATGTTTTGACCTATATGCTTTTAACTTTGAACCGCTTTTATTATTGCTATTTTAAGAGAATTGCAACGTCGTGAAAACATGTCTCGAATCGCGTCACATAAATGCACCCGCGATTTTCGACACATTTTGACTTCGTTGAGATTTGAATTTGGGTCACATAAATGTGCACCCGAGTTTAGGAATGTAACATTATTAAAAACGCGCCTAAAGAGACTAACGCGTTATTATCTTTGGGGAAAGCCGTGAAATTCGCTAAACGGCCAATCCCGAAGTCTAGGTATTTTTAGTTAAGCATTGAATGAGGGCCCCGCAATTTATACTTTATTCGGCGAGGCTCGTCTCATCTATTATTTATTTTACAGGGAAAATTCTAAAGTAACTATGATTTCTATTTTTGTTGATCTCTAAAAAAAATACAGGTCCTAATCGATGCGCTACGGGGTTGGAGCAGACTAATTGGTAATGATGTACCAAAGCCAAACGTCGGGCCNTTATTTGATTTTAATACATGTTTTGACCTATATGCTTTTAACTTTGAACCGCTTTTATTATTGCTATTTTAAGAGAATTGCAACGTTGTGAAAACATGTCTCGAACCGCGTCACATAAATGCACCCGCGATTTTTGACACATTTTGACTTCGTTGAGATTTGGATTTGGGTCACATAAATGCGCACCCGAGTTTAGGAAGGTAATGTTATTAAAATACGCGCTTGAAGAGGCTAACGCGTTATTATCTTTGGGGAAGGCCGTGAAATTCGCTAAACGACCCATCCCGAAGTCTAAGTATTTTTGTATAAACATTTATCGAGGGCACCGCAATTTGTTTGTTTTGTTTAGCGAGGCTCATCTCGTTTATTACTAAAAGGAAAACCTAAAGCAATCTATAATTTTTTATTTTAATTTGTCTCTAAAGGAAAAAATCCTAATTGATTTGTTATTGGACCGAACGATAATTCAGCACCATAATCCAGCCATTTGGGCTCCCATATAAGCCCATTAAAGAGAATCTACACCCAGGTCCACACCCAGGATAGATAGCCGGTTATGGACTTCGATACTGGTGCACAGAGGAGCCGACAGGGAGGAAGTTCAGCACTTGGGCTTACTCTAAATGAGCCCAACCACATGCACCCTATATTCTCATATCGATAAATCACTTCATGAAATGGTTCTGCCAGCCATGATTTCAAATAAAATACCATCAATAACTGGTCTAAACACCACAATGACTCAGATTTACAGTGCTCATGTCTTATTATGTCGTAGGCCCAAGAAGGAAAATTAACTAACTCTATATTTGCTATCATTCAGATTTCATTCCCACGTACTGAATTAATATTGATCTCACTTTTAATCAATTTAGTTCCAATTATAGGCTCAGATAATTATTTGCTGGTAAGTTCCTGAATACTATTAGAGGCTAAAATCGAACTGGAACGTGACTTAGTAGAGGCAGCTTGATTGTGACTTCATTTAGCGTTGTTTACTCAAGGAATTCCGAACAACCAACTATTTTAGAACTGGTTAAAACTAACGCTTATTTACTCAAGGAATTTGTGATTCTAGAACTGAATTATTGAAGTGTAAACAAGAGCCTATGTATTAATTTTTAACTCAATTTTTAATGCTACATCTACGGTTATCATATAATTCCAGCTACACTACGTTGAGGCTACCCGTGAAGACAGAACGAGTGCAAATTCGAAATTCATAAGTCCAGCACAGTCCAATATTATGTACAATAAAATTGCTAATCAAATCTCAATGAACTACCTGCTCTATTTTAACGCTAATAGCCACTTTAAGACTACTACAAATTGAAAATCAAAACAAACAGTCCAAATCACTTTAAAGTCCTAATTACAATCCACTGTTAATTACACTGGACGACCAACTAAATCACACAAAAATCATTCAAACATAACAGAAATATCAAACAGCAGATCTATAGCATAAACTTCAGTTTCATTTCATTTTCCAGCAGGAGATCTACATTGAAACAAGCTCGAATGTGTACCTGGTATTGGAAATATAAGAAGAAGAAGAAGGAAGGGTCAGCAGCAATGAACAGAGATCACAACAACCAGAACCAGTTCAACTGATCGGGGAGAGTTTAAAACCAAACAAAATCCAAGCAGTCAGCCACAAATCACTTGAAACGCATTCAAGTAGACTCGAAATGCTCCGGAATACCTCAGCAAACCCAAAACTCCATCAAAACCAGTTTAATTGAATCCAAAGCTACTCGAAACCAAACCAATAGACTTCTTAAACTTCCAATTACCAGAACTGAACTAGGAAAGTGCAAATTAACCTCCAAAGCTGGAATTTAAACTAAGAAACTTGAACAAAACAGTTTTTTGTATTTTTTGTAATTTCTATTGTTTATGGCTTTTTGAATTTTTGAATTTCTGTTTCAGATCTGAAGAGTTGAGAGAATACCTTTTTTTTTGGGGGGGGGGGGGACTTTTAGGCTCAGATTTTCAGAGAAGATTTTAAAGGGAATTTTTTGGGTTTCCAACCTGTTCCCTAAGGCACTAGTCATGCCTTTTTATAGGCAAAATGAGGGGCAGCCTTCAGATTTCAGTTTTAGCCTTTAGTCCCTCAATTATTCTCAGCTTTTGACTAACTAGTCCCTAACTTACTGACTTGTTGCCTAAGTTATTACCCCTATTTTGTGAATTCAACTTAGAACCCCTTCTAGAAAGTCCTAGGGAGTTCCATTTCAGTTATTGAAAGATTCTCTTGTCTAAAATGCCTAACTTACCCTTTATCTAATCTGAAATTCACCCCAAACTAGAATTAACTAACCCAACCCTTTAACCATGGTTAATTATTCAATGGAACTAAAATTCAA
Source organism: Nicotiana attenuata (assembly GCF_001879085.1). NCBI lineage: Eukaryota > Viridiplantae > Streptophyta > Magnoliopsida > Solanales > Solanaceae > Nicotiana > Nicotiana attenuata. Next base: position 36,632 of record NW_017671625.1, on the reverse strand, counting down.
CTCAGTCTAGACANACTAATATATCAATTGATGCTTAAGGTAATTAATCATATGAGGTTACAATTAACTAAGTGGCTGATTGATATAACTACTACAAGCTTTAGCTTTAGGTGAAGATGCATCAACCTATATTCATATTAACAACCAGATTGCCTATGACCAATTCAAATAATTCACTCAGTTGGTGCAGCCCAGTACAACTACCTTAACTACAGAAATCCATATTACAGTCCATAAAATGTAACTAACATCTACTACACAATAAACGAATCACAGAAAAACTCTCAAAATATCAGAACTATTGAACATGCAAATCCACGGTTAATGAGGAACACAAGTTCTCATACTACCTAACAGTCTGTACCAAATGATAGCTAACACAGTCCAATTTCAGTTCAAATTATACAACAGCTCTGTTCGAATCTAGTTCATATGATTACTAAACTAATTTTGTTCCACACAATTGAACTAGTGTCTAAGTTAAAATCATAGACAACGAATCAATTAAAAAGCAACAGCAGACATTTGGTCAATCTCCATCGATTTTATGTTTCAATCGTGTGAAGCTACAGCCATAGAGTCTCGAGTCATGTACCTGGAAATGGATTTTTAACGGAAGAAGAGATCAGCAGCAGCAGTACAATAGCAGACCAAGAGATAATCAAATAGTAGCAAATGCACAGCCCAGGAACTTGAATCACAACCCAGAAAGAGTTTGAAACCAAACGAAGAATGAGTTCTACCACAAATCACTCGAATGCACCCAAATTTACTTGAGATTGAACTTAAAATACCCTAGAACTTCACTGGCACAGAACTCAGTCAAAATCCAAACTAAGTAGACCACATTCACTCGAACAAGTCATTAAACAATTCCAAATACTTCTAGAACTAGAGCTTAGAGCAGAAATGAAGAACACCAAAGAGGAATTTGAAAATTGATTGGAATAGGCAATGAAACCGTAATTTTTGAATTTTTTATTTTCTAATTTTTTTGTTTTTGGATTTTTAAAGATTTGAGTTTCAAAACGCAGATCTGAAAATTAAAAGAGAGAGGGCTTTTAGGGAAGAATTTTTGAGGGCTCCCCAAAAACTTGTGAAAGAAGTAAAGGTCATGCCCATTTATAGGCGCAAAGTAACAAATATCAGATTTTTAGTTTTCTTTTTAGTCCCTCAGTTTTATTCAGTTCAGCTCTCTTTCTTATTGACTTATTCCTCATGTAAGTACCCTAAGTTACTAAAATATCATTGAAGTCCTACTCTAGAAGATCCTGGAATATTCTACCATGTTCTACCCCATCCCAAATACCTAAACTACCCCTGCACTTAAACTAGAATTACAGCTACAACCAAACAGTTCCCTAACCTCTGATTTGCCAATTATTGAAGAACAATCCTAATTTTATCTCTTATTAGATCTAGTAAATGAACTCAAAATTAATGACCTGACTAACTACCAAAGGACAAACTAATACAAACTAATCAAATCAGAATTGATAACCACAGAATCAATAACCAAATTAAACTATCAACTATAACCCAATTCAGCTGATTATGACAACCAATTACACTGAGATTGAATTAAAACAAGAATACCGGAAATTAACAAACTAGTTAACAAATTGGCAATCAACTACATTCAGGAACTAGAACAAATTAGGATCAAATAAACCATCAGAACTAAACAAAACCAACCTAAATACATTAAACTAATGCCGAAAATTAGAACAGGATCAAGTTACCACTTACTCAGAAAACATAATCAAGAATTGATTTCACCCGCATGAAAGCAGGAGAAAAAAATAGAAACCAAAACTGGCCAAAAGACTCACTGTTAAAACTTGACACTCGGTTGTCTTTCAATCCCAAGATTCGAATGACTTCTAGTGGCATTTGAACGTCATCAATGGTAGAAACATCGTGAGGGAGTCGAGGGGGTTATATACCATGAATTTGAGAGGATTTTGGGAGATTAGGGTTCGACCGAAAAAATTCGATTTGAAACTCGAGGCATTCAACTGATATTTGAGGGAAAATGGTTGTGGATTTGGGTTGAGGGAGTTGAGGACATTCAGTGGTGTAAATTTGGGGCCATTTGGGCGGTGTCGCCGCCGTGGGCGGCGGAGACGACAACACCAATTTGATTATTCGAAGGCCTCTGATGGGATTCGAAAGGAGATACTAGGGGATTCGTGATGAGGACGTTGAGGCGGTATAGGGGTGTGATTTTGGGAGTCAATGGCGATGGTTGTGTATTCGCCGGCGGCAGCGCTGGTGGCGTTACAAGGGCCATACGAGGAAGAAGCTATTGGTCTAGGGTTAAGGGCTAATTTCAGACATTTTTATTAAATGGCCCTGAGTGAATGCCAACCGTAGGATGATGAGAAATAAATGGCTTAGATTTACCTGGTCGAAACGGTGTCGTTTGGTGTGGGTGGGCAGGCCGGGCGAGAGAAGACTTGGGCCTGAGCGGGGAATTTCCTTTTGGGCCAGCCCAATTCGGGCATAAGACCACCCTTTTCCTTTTTTCAATGGTTTCACTTCTTTCTTTTATTCCTTTTTGTTTTCATTTTGTATTTACTTTTATTAATTTCCTGATTTTATAAAATGCTAAATTAAAACTTAAAACCAAATTAAAACTAAAATTTAGATTTCCTAATTTTCGTACACTAATTCCTAATTTAAGTGCAAATTAAGACACATTTAAACTAAAATGCAAAAAAGGACCATTTTTGTTATTTTCTTTGTATTTTATTCTAAAACAACTTAATCACTAATTAATCCTAAAATATGAAATTAAACCCTAAATGCAAATTTCACGTGTGTATATTTTTATACTTTCCATATGAATTAAATTCACAAATAAAATGCAAACAATTAACAGAAAATAACACAAAATTCACAAAATTGCAAAATAATGAAAGAAATTATTTTGTTTGAATTTTTGGGAGTAATTCACTTAGGGCAAAAATCACGTGTTCACATTATTGAGGGTGCATGAATGGGGTGCAGGGAGACAGATAGCCATAGACTACTTGTAACCTTAACAAATTAACCACGATAGCAGGCAACTAAACATGGAGCAAAGATGTAGAGGATAGACACACAAGCAGGATTAACCATAGGCATGATCACACAGCTAAGCATAACGCAGACAGGCTATTCAAACATTAGATAAACATGTGAAGTGTAAACATATTAGTTGCACATAGAACAGGGCAGACTTTCAGGCATGCTTGAACAAAGAAGTAAATAAGAGAGTAGGCCAAATTCATAACCAATGAACTAATGCAGGGATGAAACACATAGAGTTTGGGTGTCAAATGTAACTAGCGACATACCAGTCGAGGGAAAATAGTGCAGAAAATAGAGCAAGAAGCCTCACTGTCTAGCCTTGGCTAGACCCACAATAGCACAAGTAACACAAGTAGAAAAGAAGGAGAATAGTTGAGTGTGTGTGTGTGTGTGTATGAACTAATGTCTGTTGAGGGAAAATAGTGCAGAATATAGAGCAAGTAGCCTCACTGTCTAGCCTGTGCTAGACCCACAATAGCACAAGTAACACAAGTAGCAAAGAAGGAGAATAGTTGAGTGTGTGTGTGTGTGTGTGTATGAACTGATGTCGGTCGAGAACCAGAACAGTGGGGGTTTTATAGTATGCAATAGAGTAGGACACATAAGGTAATGAGCCAATCATATGCACATAAGGTATGGAAATCAATTAACAATCAGTCATGACTCAATTGAGGGGCCAAAATCTCATAAATGATACTTAATTTAAGGAAGTCTCATACAGAATCCCTTAGTAAATCAGAGCAAGGTTAATAAGGTAAGAAAATAATCAGACAATCGATCAAGTGAAGTCAGTCATGAACAAATTAGCCATAAAGTCAAACTAGTATAACTTAATTTAAGGAAAATTGTATATCGAATCGATCAGTAATTAACGGCTAGGTTAAATAAGGCAAGAGCTAACTCCGAAATCAATTAGAAGTTGGTTCTGAAAATCAAAGCATAAAATCAGGCTTAGCAGCACCAATTAATAATTGCACATAAGGTAAGAAAACTAATTAAGGTTGTAAAAAAGGGAAATAATCAAGAATCAACACATAAGTTTTGACAGAGCAAATCAGTAGATAAAAATTCAAAGTAGTACTGATTTACGGGGGAAAATATCAGTTTCCACAAATAGATAACTAGGCTAAATAGAATTTCAGAAATTAGCCAAGAAATCGAATCAGAAACCCTAGTAGAGATGAACTAGGACAAAAATCACAAGACATTGAATTAGACTAAGGGGAAATCATGAAGTCAAAGCACAGAACAAAACGATGTAACAAGTAACACGGAAAGACTCAGAATCGAAGCAAAATAGAAGAAAATTAGGGCTTCAGCATCAATCGATTAGGGTCCAGACAACTTTAGCAGAAATCAATCAATAATACTTGAGAACAGACGATTAACATTCGTAAATCAAAAAAAAAATTGAGAAGACGAGTTTCAGTAAACCCTAGTTTTAGGAAGAATGGAAAATCACTAGAAAAACAGAAAGCTTTCAAGAAAGCATGTGAAGTACGTTCAATCTGTCTCAGATCTGTACAGATCTGAGAAGATCAAAGATAAAATTAGGGTTTTTTAGAAGTAAAACAGAGGTGAGAACATAGACTTAGGAGTGAGTCCACGGATAAAAAAAATGAGAAAGATCTTACTCAAGGTCGAGTCAAATGGCCTGAAATAGGCAAGAAAACCCCAAGGTGTAAACAGACCGCCTAGGTCCCTTGAGAACCTCCTCAAGGATCCATGAAATAGAGATACCATAGCAAGCAGGAGGCCATTAGAGGCCTGAGGTGGTGAAGAACCACCATAGGAGGGCAGTAGGTGAGTGACGGCGAGGGTGAATTAGGGTTAGAGTTAGAGAGCATTTGAGATATGAGGGAACAGGTGACGGCGGGGTCTGGTGGGAGAATGATTAGGGTTTGGGGATGTAGGTAGGTTTAATTATGGTAGGAAATATCCTGACCGTTTGATCAAAGTGATCAACCGCCAGGATTGGCCAAGGGGTTTGGGTTGGGTGAATACGGATTGGGCTTAAAGGGTTTAGGGCTGGTTTTGGTTTAATATAAAAGGGGTTTTGGGCTGGTAGATTTAGGGTAGAATTGGAATAAAATAGGTTGTTTATTAAACACCCAAAATAATTGAATGAAATTATTTTTTAAGATAATTAGATAATTACCAAAAATGATTTATATGTGTGAAAATGTTTTATCAATAATTATTTAGTATTTTAAAATACAATGGACTAATTTCTGGTAAAATGATGCAAAAAATGTATGCATGGGTTATAATTGCAAAGTTATTGCAATTATAACCAAAAGATGCCAATTTGCCTATTTTTGAAATAATTGGAACTTAATAAGACCACAAATGGTAATATTAAATCAAGAAATGTTTTAGGAATCATCTGTAATGCAATTTTGTAATTTTATAAGAAGAAAATATTGAGATAAATTAATTTAAGAATGTAAAAAATTATGGAAAAAATACCTGATGTTCTAAACGTCAATACCACACAAGAGGGGGGGTGATTTGTGTGGTACTCAATTTTTAGCTTAAACTGCTTCTGGAAGGACCTGGTTCTTCTAGGTGTACTTATTACTACTGTTTGCGGAATTAAAAGTACATAAAATAAAGAACACAGAGATCTTTACGTGGAAAACACCTGGCTCAAAAGGTGAAAAAACCACGACCTACTACTCAGTAGGATTTTCCCAAACTTCCACTAAAATCACTGAGCCAAAACTGCATTTACAAAACTCTTTGTAAACCTAAGGATTACCTCTAATCCCGTTGTAGCAACCAGCCTCTAACTGTTGCGACAACTTCAAGTTAACTCTAACTTGAATACTCAAATTACCTATTACAATTGCTTCTAGATAAAGCTGAAAGTTACAATATAAAATACCTACTACAATTGAACTAGAAATAAAGAAAGACACATAAAACTCTTTATGGAGCTGGTTCTTCAATCTGGTTCTTGTAGCTTCAGGTTTGCACACTTGAATCACACACGAACTGCTTGCAAAAAGCCTTGCTATTTTGCTCCCAATTCACGTTTAACTTCTGCGTTTTTGTGCAACACTTTAATGTGAGAACATCCTGCAATTTATAGAGTTAGTAGATGAAGAAATAACTAGAGTTCTGATGCAACTCTTCCTTGGTGGAAGAGTTCTAGTTGATTTCAACTTCTAACTCCTTCCCTATATTGAATTGTGTTCTCTTTGATTAAGGAGTCCTTCTCCTTATCCATTATGCAACCTTTTCGATCAGGAGATATTAAATACACCAAGTTAAGCTTATCTCCTTCACGTTCATCCCACATGCTTGAATCTGCCCGTTTTTGTGAACCTGAGGGATGGACCACTACCTGGTTCATGTCTGAGTTCCTTTGTCAGTCTTCAAAACTAACCTTTACTTGGGCCAACAAATTCCCCCTTTTTGATGATGACAAACACTGTGCTTTTCAACTTCTTAGGCCCTGCCAGAACTCAGCTCAAACATCAACACAATGTTAGAAACATTTTTCCTTTATATCACTTATCATCAAGGACCAGGTACATTAGGTTATAAACATCACTGTTCAAAGTGTAAAGCACAACCTTTTTCCCCCTTTTGGCATCATCGAAAAGTTGCATAAAAAATGTGAGATAACCAGATTTTAAAACTTACTCATGTCCACTGGGGCTACTTCAAATGCAAGCATGGATTAATCATCATAGATCAAGCTAAGAATTTTAACCATCAAAGAAATATGAACAAACAGCTAGAGCAAAAACAGTGAATTTCATTGATGATTGATAAGATTCTACCACAAAGCATAAGAAGAAATAAAAAATACTGAAAACATGAGCAAAAGAAACAAAAAGTCTCGAATTGGGTCACTGGTTGATCTACACTAGGCTAAGATTTAAGGCTTGCAAGAGGTAGGGGCTGGGTTATTTGCTTGGAGAAGTTTCAGCATGTCTTGAAGAATTCCATCATTCTTCTCCTTTTCCTTTGCAAGTTCAGTTCTGAGAACATCTCTCTCAGATTCTACCTCAACCAATCGTGTCTTCAGCCTTGCTATCTCAATATCCTTTGGCTCATTCACCTATACCAAGACTCTGACTTTGCTATTGATAGGTGTTTTTTTAGATGAACCAGGTTCATTAAGAATGACATTGACTTCATAATTACAAGCAAGCAGAGTATTAACCCCAAAATGATCCTTGTTTGTACCTTGAAATGTGCAAGCACACTTGTGAGAATGAAACCATAGGGAATGGCATGAGTTTTGTTGCCATTGATAACCCTATCAGTAGGTCCAAGAGGGTTTCCTATTCAGATGGAACAGGTTCATCTATATTTCTCAAGTTGAACCTACCCCTCAGCAGCTTCCCACTTCCCCCTGTTTTGCTCACACTCTCTTCTATTTTAGTAACTTCCTCTTCCCAAACAACCATTGCACCAGTTTCTTTGTTCAACCAACAGGAGTGGGTGAAGAATCAACCACTCTTTTACCCTTTCCCCTCACAGCACTACTAGCACCCTTGCTCTTTTTTTATTTTTTTATTTTTTTATTTTTTTTTATTTTTACCACCAACTTCTCCAGATTCTGTAGTCTCAACACCTGCTATAGATCCTACCAGTACAAATCTATTCTCTAAATTTGCAGCAACTTCAAAAATTATCTCAGGAGTACCTTTAGAATCAGAAGATACATGTTCAGTTTCAGAATACCTACTTTCTTCCCCCTTAGTAGCAGACTTAAATGAATCTTCAGATTTCTAGGATTCTTCTTCCCTACCTGCTTTCAATTGCTTGTTTATTTTCTTGATCTCCTCTCCTTCAGCAAAAATCTTACGAGCCATCATCTTTACTCTACTTTTCTTAGAGATTGGTGTGATTGAAGCAGTGGTAGAAGGTGTGCAAGTGGTTTCCTGTGGTGGTGATGAAGGATTTTCAGAAGTGTTCTGGGCTAGGGTATGGAAGAGAAGAGGATTATATTGTGTTTGGCAGATGAAAGAAGAATGAGAGTTTTTTTAACCGCTTGAGAGAGATGAAGTAAGGAATACACTAAAGCTGATCAATATACAAAGGAATAATTGATGGGGTAACTACAGCTTTTCAGACTCTTAGAATTTTAATCAAACTGAAATTCAGCTTTGAAGAGACATTGGAGTGTATCCCTAGAATCTAGGTACTTCCATTCGGTTGGGACTCTTTTGAATAAGACTGGTTCACTTGTAACGGATAAGTCCAAAAAGGAGTTTGGTATTGGTATGACTCTGCTCATGATCCAAATATAGTTATTTCAAATTATGCAAAGTGTAGAAAATATACCGTGTTATCTTGATGAACCAGGTTCTTCACTGATAATTCTCTTGTGTGAGTCTAAATTTGCCAAAATAGAGAAAATATCATTAGAGATTAATGAGTCATTTTAACACATGGCACAAGAGTATACTATGAAAAGTATGAGACTGAACAAGATTTAATCTAATTATACACAATTTACAGACTTTCTAACCAATTTTTGTTTTTCAATCTTTTTTTGGTTTAACCTTGAACTGGTCCTTTTAGGTGATCTTAATCATCCCTAAT
>NW_017671625.1:18065-27654 GCF_001879085.1 Nicotiana attenuata | reverse complement strand
AAATCTCACTGCCTATGAACTTAGAAAGGCAAACCATGAAGATGGATTGCACCTAAGAAGGAAACGGAGGCTGCAATTCAGAATCACTGAAAGGTGCTGAATCTAAGATGAGGATGAAATAGTACCATGAATCACAAGGAATTTTAAGAAGTACCTAATAAGAGAAAATGATCCTTCTAAGAAGAGTGGAAGCTACAACAATCCAAAGGGCTCCTGAAAGACAAACCAATGAGGCGGTGCTACAAGTGTGGAAGAACTGATCACCACATCAAGAAAATTGCCCTCAATGGAAATTGAGATGGAAGGAAGGGAAAGAGCTGAAACGAAGAAACGACAAGAAGGAACAGGTTCAGTCCCAAGAAGAACAAAGGATCAACAAAGGCTATGGTTGGCTGCTTGGGGTGAAAGCTCAGATATGACCTCAGGAAAACAAAGATGGATGATGAACAAGCATGCTATGGCTAATTGGGAATCGCGATGAGGAATGCTGAGGTATAGTATAGATTTCATCCAAAGAACAAGAATTAAGCTTTTAGATCTAAAGAAGTCTATCTGAATTACTTCTAGGATTCCATTGATGACATTTGATAGTTATTATAACAATGAAAAGGAACACTGTCTAAGGAGTGTGTGTTGGATTCTGAAAGCTAAGTGCAAAAACCTGGAACTTAGGGGCTAAAATAAGAGAGTGGATAGTAAAAATGCTGAAGGATTGAAGAATCCGCAGGTTCATGAACTATTGACACCAACAGTCCCTAGAGACTTTATCTAAAAATCTAAAATTGAAATTAGGGAACTGTAAAAAGAAATCTAAATCATCACACAACTCTTTTAGAAGAGAAATGTACGGAAAATGATGAGAATGAGTCTGTAAAAAGAGATGAGCAGATTAAAAATCATCTAAAGAGAAGATCTTAGGAAATGGTGATAACATGAATTAGGACAGACACCTTGCACAATGACTGAAACAAGGCCTCTGATGCCACTCTCTCTCATGGTTGCAAGAGCATCACAGTAGCAACACAAGAGGACTTGGCCTTATAGGAACTCAAGCACCAAAGTGGGACCCTAAAGCAACGTACCTCCCACCTTCTGATGATATAAATGAATTTGCGCACATTGTGGTAAAACTGGTCCTATAAAGTGAATTGTATTGCAAAAGAAAAGGCTAGTCAAAAGAACTAAAGAACTTTGTTCAAAGGAAAAATAGGTCTGCCAGGTTTGCCTAAAAAGAATTTGAATTACCCTTTTCTATAGAAAGGGACCCAACTATTTTTGGGTTCTCTAGACTAACCCCTGATGTTCCATTTCGCGGGTCCAAATGAAGGGTGGACAAGCAAAATATAATACATGGATAGTGGCTTTCAAAGCAATTATGACAGGAAGCAAGAACCAGTTCCTTTCACTTGAGGACGCTCAAAAGGAGGTAAGGGTCTCCTTTGGAAATGGGAAAAAGGTGAGATCAATTGGGGTTGAAAAGGTAGGTAAAACCGACTCTCAACTCTATTGACGATGTCTTACTTGATAGATTGTCCTAAAGATACAGTCTAATCAGTGTACACAATTGTTGATAAAGGTAACCTGGTGAGTCATTCGACCACTACCAGAATATTTTTGTGGATTAATCTTACCATTGACAAGAAGTTGTTTTTGCAGGAAACAGAGTAAACAATATACACATGCATTGTCAGATTTGTTCCACACTTTCAGAAAATAACTCACTTGTCTTAAGTGTGTTGGATCAAATGATCCCCGTCTTCTTGGCAACAAGAGACTTGGACCTGCAAGTCTGAGTCAACCTCAACAATTTAGGCCTCCAAGGACCTGTGATAGGGCTGCCTAACATCAAGTTCAAGCAAGACAGAGTTTGTGAGGCTTGTGCAAGGGGCAGCAGGTAAAGATCCTCTTTAAATGCAAGAAAGTGCTAAGTACCACCAGACGATCCCGAACTGGTCCAATATGGATCTATGTGGTCCAATAAGAATATTAAGTAGGGTGGGTAAAAGACATGTGGTGGTTTCTGTTGTGATTGTACTCGTAAGGTTTACTTGGACATTTATTCTACATCTAAAGATGAAGCATTTTGGACATGTTAACTTCTTTTGTTAGAAAAAACTCAGAAACAACTAGGTAATCACTTGCATCAATTAGGTCTTGATCATGGAACTGAATTGAAAATGTTAAGTTTGCTGATTTTTTGCAATGCTACATCACTAAATATTTGCATGACTAGACCTCTTTGTTTTAAGAAGATTCTCTATGAGTCACTTAAAGGGAGAAAGCTAGATATATCCATCTTAGGGCATTTCAATGCAATAACTTTTGCGCACAATAGTGGGCAATGACTCCCTAGGTAAGTATGATCCCAGAAGTGATGAGGGAGTATTTCTTGGATATTCTCACAATAGTAAAGCTTAATAAGAGTATAGAGTAAAAGAATTATGTGTGTAGAAAAATGTATGTTTAATTTTTTTACAACTAACATTCTTTCTGAGAGGCAGGAATAGATAATGAGAGATTGGGCCTGATAAGAAATTCAAATGGTGATAATCACAGGTCCCGATTGAAGCTAGCACCTAGAAGAATGGAAACAGGTGATGGAACGGTTCTTCTACCAGGGCAACATGACAGGGGAACAGACTAAGAGGAGGAACTGATCCTCTAACCTTGGGGAACCTGTCCATGAACCTATTCCTCAGTAACAAAACCAGGAAGGTAACATCCAATGAAATTGACACTCTATTCAACATCCACGGAAATTGGATATAGATGAACCTGGTTCAATCTGTTGATAGAAGTTGTATAGGGGAATGATTGATTTCTCTTTTATATCCACTACTAGCAGACTGACATTGTGTGCAGTTTTTTTGTGCTAGATTTCAAGGAAATTCAAAGCAGTCCCACTTGAACTAATGTAAAGAGAATATTGAGATACTTGAAAAGCACCACTGCCTTCCCTTTGGTATCCCAAAAGGTAGTAATTTTATCCTAGTGGGATATGCTGACACTGAAATTATGCAGGTTTCCTAAGTGGATTGGAAGAAAGCACCTCAGGTATGGCACACTTCCTGGGTTCATGTTGTGTCATGGGCTTACAAAAAGCAACATTCCAATGAGCATTATCACTGCTGAAGCTGAGTAATGTTGTGCTAGTGGCTCTCATATGTGCTCAATTGGTGTGGATCAACAACCATTACCGTGCATTTCCAATTAGCTCATCCAACTTGAGAGTGACAATGTTCTTTGATTCCTGAATAGCTGTGATTTTGCTTTCCCAAGAGATTGGCAGTACCCTTGTTAAAATCTTCTCAACTTTGTCTTCTTCAAGAATAACCCTTCCAAGAGATTTAAGTTCATTTGTTAGTGTTGTAAACCTTGTGTACATCTCCTGGATGGTTTCTCCTTCCATCATGGTGAAATTCTCATATTGATAATATAGCAGTGTTCCTCTTGATCTCTTTACTTGAGGAGTTCCTTCATGAGCCACTTGTAAAGTGTCCCATATCTCCTTAGCAGTGGTACAACTTTGAATTCTATTGTACTCGTCTGGACCAAGTCCACACACAAGCCATTTCTTGGCCTTTGCGTTCTTTTCCCACTTCCTCAAGTCCTCAGCATTGCAGTCAGCTCTTGTTTTTGGCACATCCACTCCTTCAGCATTTTTCTTTGTAGTAGCCAAGGGACCATCAGTGACTATGTCCCAGAGTTCATAGTCTTCTCCTATGATGTGGTCTCTCATCCTGTTTTTCCACCAAGAGTAGTACTGGCCATTAAAGAGTGGAGGCCTAACAGTGGATTGCCCTTCCCAGTTCCCAGGTGGTGCGCTCATGTTGATCTTTTCCTAAGGTGTTAGCCTTTTCAAGGATAACCTGCTCTAATACCAAATGATGTTCTAAACGTCAATACCACACAAGAGGGGGGGTGATTTGTGTGGTACCCAATTTTCGCTCTAGAAGAACCTGGTTCTTCTAGGTGTACTAACTGCTGCTGTTTGCGAAAAAATAATTACAGAAATAAAGAACACAAAGATTTTTACGTGGAAAACACCCGGCTCAAAAGGTGAAAAAACCACGACCTACTACTCAGTAGGATTTTCCCAAACTTCCACTAAAATCACTGAGCCAAAACAGCATTTACAAAACTCTTGTAAACCTATGGATTAAACTCCAATCCCAGTGTGGCACACAGCCTCAACTGCTGCGACACTTTCAAGTTAACTCTAACTTGAATACTCAATATACTTATTACAATTGCTTCTAGATAAAGCTGAAAGGTACAATATAAAAACGCCTACTACAATTGAACTAGAAATAAAGAAAGACACATAAAACTCTTTATGGAGCTGGTTCTTCAATCTGGTTCATGTAGCTTTAGGTTTGCGCACTTGAATCACACACGAACTGCTTGCAAAAAGCCTTGCTATTTTGCTCCCAATTCACGTTTAACTTCTGCGTTTTTGTGCAACACTTTAATGTTAGAACATCCTGCAATTTATAGAGTTAGTAGATGAAGAAATAACTAGAGTTCTGATGCAACTCTTCCTTGGTGGAAGAGTTCTAGTTGATTTCAACTTCTAATTCCTTCCCTATCTTGGATAGTGTTCTCTTTGATTAAGGACTCCTTCTCCTTATCAATTATGCAACCTTTTTGATCAGGAGATACTAAATACACCACGATAAGCTTATCTCTTTCATGTGCATCCCACATGCTTGAATCTGCCCGTTTTTGTGAACCTGAGGGATGGACCACTGGATGGACCTGGTTCATGTCTGAGTTCCTTTGTCAGTCTTCAAAACTAACCTTTACTTGGGCCAACAGGTTCCTTATATGGTTCTTTGACAGTAAGTTTGTTAGATCATCAAAACATAAAGCTATGGTACAGTAAACCCATCAACAATGACAATAATACGGTAATTGCAGTAAGAAAAGAAAACAACAACTAACAGCGGAACACCACAATAATAACACAATAAGAACACTTACCCAATCGATTTGCTTGGAAAACCCACAAAGAATCGCTCAAAATTGAGCTCTACAAGTCAAGATATGATAAAAATGGCCTAACCATCGATTTGGGAATTATATTCTGCTGCCCATGTCTTTATGCATCACGAACGCAGAGAAATCATCGCGTTCGCAAAGAAGAAAAAATGATGCTTCCAAGATGGCCCTTCGCGAACGCAAATAACAGGGGACAGCAACCTACGCGAATGCGTAGGGGAGCACGCAAACGCGAAATATAAGTGGCCACTAGTGCCCAGGGCCTGGTTTCTGCTACGCGAACGCGGAAGGGAGGATGCGAATGTGAAGAAGGGGATGTGCAGGGCTATGCGATCTCAAGGCATACTATGCAAATGTGAAGAAGGAAAAATAGGCGGGCCAGTAGAATATTACGCGAACGCGAAAGGCACTTCATGATCGGAAGAGGACATCGGACACCAGAAACTAGCAATCCAAAAATAGGAGAAATTGGCCCGTAGCCCAACCGAAACACCCCTGAGGCCCCCGGGACCCCGTTTAAACACTCAAACAAGTTCTATATCCTAAAACGGACTCGCTCGGGGTCTCAAATCACGTCAAACAACGCCGAAACCATTAATCGCACCATGAATCGAACTTATGAACTTTCAAATATTCCAACATGTAAAACCCGTGCCGAAACTTATCAAATCAAACCGGAACGATGCCACATTTGGCAGACAAGTCCCAAGTGACATAACAGAGCTGTTTCACCTCTCAGAATCGCATTCCATCCCGATATCACAAAAGTTAACTATTAGTCAATCTTCTCCATCTTCCAAATTTCAACTTTTGCAACTTTCGCCAAAATGCTTCAGATTACCCCAAGGACCGCCAAATCCAAAACCGGCTGCACGCCTCAGTTAAAATTCACCATACGAAGCTGTAAAAATCATCCAAAATTCATTCCGGAGCCGTTTATCCAAAATTCAAATTCCTGTCAGCTCTTACCGCTTAAGCTTCCAAAACTAGAATCCTTCTTCCAATTTGACTCCGAATAATCCGGTAGCTGAACGTGACCATGGACACAAGTCATAACACATAATACGAAGCTGCTCAATAGCTTATGCCGCTGAATGGAATATAAATTCTCAAAACGATCGGTCGGGTTGTTACATTCTTACGGATTAATGTTTTTGGTAATACATGATAGTTGTTTTCTTAGCCGTTTAACCATAATTTTTTCATTATACGTTTTCAATGTTAACCGAATTTAATAGTTAAACATCAAATCAATATGATACCTAAATAATGTTATTTTCTATTTAATTTTAACTTATCGAAAGTCCATTTCAAATTTGAAAAAGATATAATAATTTAATAGATATTGACATATGAATATGGAAGAACAAAAAGATTTATGCATTTCAGTAACACTTGGTAAGAAAGTGATTGTAACGACCCGACCGGTCATTTTGAGCATTTACAACCCAATCCCCTATTAACTTCTTTCCCCGTATTTATTTCTGCTATTGTGATTTGCCGGGAAGATTCGTTTTGAGTTTCTGAGTGTTTTGGAACACTTAGTCCCTAAATGAGAGCTTAAGCTTTAGAATTTGGACCGTAGTCGGAACGGTGTGAAGACAGCCTCGGAGTGGAATTCCGTCGACTCCGTTAGCTCTGTTGGGTGATTTCAGGCTTAGGGGCGTGTTGGGAGTGTGCTTTGGAGGTCCGTAGCTTATTTAGGCTTGAAATGCCGAAAGTTGAATTTTTGAAGTTTCCGGATCAATAGGGAAATTTTGATATTGGTGTTGGAATCTGATTCCGAAAGTTGGAATAGTTCCGTAGTGTTGAATGTGACTTGTGTGCAAAATTTGGGGTCAATCGGACACGATTTGGTTGGTTTCGGCATCGGTTGTTGAATTCTTAGGATTTCAAGTTCATTAGGCTTGGATTGGAGGGTGATTCGTGGCTTTAGCGTTGTTTGATGTGATTTGAGGGTTGGAGTAAGTTCATATGATGTTTTAGGATTGGTCGGAATGTTTGGTTGAGGTCCCGGGGGCCTCGGATGAGTTTCCGTAATTTTTACCCGATTCCGAGACGTGGGCCCGGGAGGATTTTCGGGCGTTTTTCTATTTTCTTTCCTTAGCTTTGATTCGTTTACCTAAACTCGTTGTTTGCAGTTATATTTACATTATGGAATTGATTTGATTAGATTTGGGCCACTCGGAATTGGATACTCGTGGCAAGAGCGTGATTTCGGATTGATTGAGCTTGGTTCGAGGTAAGTGGCTTGCCTAACCTTGTGTGGGGGAACTCCCCTTAAGATTTTTGTACTGTTGTTATATGAATGTCGTGTACGTGAGGTGACGAGTGCATACACGTGCTAATTGTTGAAAACCCCATTTTCATTAAGTAAATATCTGTGTTTTCTTTTAATTGAGCAATACTTGTATTTGAAGTTTCCTGTTAGGCTTAGGAAAGCATGCTTATGTGACTTAAGTGTCTTATCTGCTTTAATTGCTTACTTGGATTCTGTGTAGCATGTTTAGAGTAGAATTTTCCTGTTTTCTTGATACGAACTTGGATAGAACTGTAGATTTCTTTCTTGAGACCGTTTTGTGTTTACTTTGGGACAACGGGTCGGTATTCCCGGAGATCCCCTTGCACATTTATATTTGGGACTACAGGACGGTATCCCGGGAGATGCCCCTGCATGTTTACTTTGGGACTACGGATCGGTATTCCGGGAGATCCCCCTGCACATTTAATTTGGGACTACGGGTACGATATCCCGGGAGATCCCCCATGTACTGCTATTTACTTTTGGACTACGGGACGGTATTCCCGGAGATCCTTTGCACATTTACGTTTGGGACTACGGGACGATATCCTGGGAGATCCCCTGCTTACTATCTCTGCTTACTGAGTTATTTCCTTTCTGAGATTTCATCTTTATTTGACTGTTAGTGTCTTTAATTATACTGTCATGTTTTATACTATTTTACCTTGTTATATATAACCAGTAGGGCCCTGACTTTCCTCGGTCACTACTCGATCGAGGTTAGGCTTTGACACTACTGGGGTACCGCCGTGGTGTACTCATGCCCTTTCCTGCACATGTTTTTCGTGTGCAAATCCAGTTCTTTTACCAGCCATACTATTCGTGAGCGAGGCGAGCGACCCGGGAGACTTCGAGGGATATCTGCCGCGTCCGCAGACCTAGAAGTCCCTCTCTATTCTCCCTAGCTATGGACTTCTTGTATTTCCTTTTGCTTAGACTTCCTAGAGTTAGAACACTATGTATTTTCATTAGCTTGTGGTTCATAACATTCCCGGTTTTGGAGTGTTTTGTGTTCAGTTTGAGAGGGTGATATTGTATATGCAGAAGCGGCATTTTAAACTTCTTATTATGTTACCCATAAATGTTAGTTTCGTATCTGTATTTCCTTTTTTTCGCAAATGTTAGGCTTACCTAGTCGTTAGAGATTAGGTGCCGTCAAGACAATTCACGGAGGGAGAACTTGGGTCATGACAGTGATAATACAACCCATTATCAAAGGTAAATAAGGAATTAATGCACTTTATAGTTCGTTTAAATATTACCATCCTAGGAGAGGATCCCATAATATTTTTAGACATTTTTTTAAAGAAAAATTCTATATAAAGTCAAGTAAACGTATATATAAAACATTATATATTATATGTTTGGCTTTTGGTTTGAATTTTTTTTACTCAACACCAAACAAATTCAAACGAAACCGTCTTCGATTTTTCAATCGAATTTGGGTTTGATTTTTCGGTTTGGTGCGGTTTTGAACACTGCCTGAGCATGTTGCTATTTTAATTGTAGACAGATATATCGATATTCAATTTTTATGGAAATTATATATATCAGATACAAATTTAGGATTTGGAAACTTATTGAGATTTCTTACAGCGACACAAAGTTAATTACTTATAGACAATAATTGAGTTCACAGTTGTATATTATAAGCATTCACTGAACGTTTTAATAATATTTTGGCAAAATTACTAAATTACGTGAATCCATAATTACTCATATTATACTAGAATCACGACGAGTTTTCTATCTTTTGGAATTGTTTATCAAATAAAGGAAATGTTGTTAGAAGTTTAAAAATTTGTTAAAAGGATTCTAGAATCTCGTGCCCGTAATGCTTAACCAACATTAAAAGGGTTGCGATTTATATATGCGGTGGAAGGAGGGCTTATGTATTTCATGTTGCAATTACTTCTTCTAATAAGTAATTGCAACATGAAAAAGAATGGTGTAAACACAAAAGGCTTGCCTAATGGGATTTATATATGCGGTGAAAGGAGGGCTAGTATTTTTTTGGACCAAAAAATCTTAGCAAAAACTAGTTGAAGTAATCTAGAAATCAAATTTTTATATTTTCTCTTTTGAAATTCATTTATGCTAATATATATAACCTTCTTTTCATGGTTGATGGTTAAGTCACTTACTCACTAAAATCTCTCGATCGTCTCTTTAAATTACATAATTACTTTAGATCTGCTTTCTTTAATGATAAATACTTAAGAAGACAACCTTGCAAGGTGTTTTTTTTTCCTTTTAATCAAAGGCTCTAGCTTATCTCTCTCTTTT
>NW_017671625.1:9727-11851 GCF_001879085.1 Nicotiana attenuata | reverse complement strand
TTAACTCAAAACCTCCACAATATTTATTCCTCAAACCAAACTAAACGAAAATCTATACAATTATGAAATCTCATCGATTATTACTACACAGCGAGACCAACCAACATGTATCATGAAACACCAATAAACCAACTTAAACCAATAATGTAATACAATGAAACGACGGAACAATTAATACCTTCTAAAGAAAACAACATCTATCAAGAAGCAATTAGACATGCAAGCATCAATAAGCATGTATCAGTTAAGACAGGAAAACATATATTAGGAACGGGGAAGGGAACAGGCTAAACACATAATTTGGCGGCGCATAGGTACTCATCACCACACCTATAAGCCACACACATGGAATTTCACATAGCAATTAAGTCGTGGATCCCTAATCCCTCGAGTCAAAGTTAGACCAAACACTTAGCTCAATCCAACGGACAATTCAAAGCTCAAATACCGCTTTACCTCTCGATTCCACCTCCAATCCACTCGTATCTAGTCATAATTAACTTAATAACATCAATTACCGCTAAATAAATCAATTCCAATGCAAAATAATAAGTTTCCCAACATTTTCCCCAAAAAGTCAAAAACTGACCCCGGGGTCCGCTTGGTCAAAACTCGAAATTCGGACCAAAACCCGATTACCCATTCACCCTGGAGCCCGGATATACAATTGGTTTTGGAGTCCGACCTCAATTTGAGGTCCAAATCCCTAAATTTCGAAATTCCTAAGTTCTACCCAAAAATCCCCAATTCCAGGATGAAAAACCCTATATTCTATGATGAAATCTTGTAAAAAGATGCAAAAGATTGAAAGAAATGAGTTAAGAATCATTTACCTATGATTTGGGGAAGAAATTGCCTTTGAAAAATCGCCTATTGAGGTTTAGGTTTTGAAATATGGGTGAATGAATGAAAATCCCGTCTAAGTCAAAAACTTATCAGCTGCAGATGTCGCATTTGCGACCTGAGCTTCGCAAATGCGAAGCTTGCAAATGCGAAGGAGCCATCGCAAATGCGAAGCCCTTCATAGTCCTGCTGCCTTTGCAAATGCGAGGAATGTGTCGCATTTGCGAACACTGTTCCTCGCAAATGCGAGTAAAAGATCGCATTTGCGATCATACTCCTCCCAGTATCCCTTCGCAATTGCGAAGGTTTTTTGGCACTTGCGAACTCTGCCGGCCCAGCCTTCTAATTGCAATTGCGATGAAAGGCTCGCAAATGCACACCCTGCAGGGCTCGCAAATGCGATGCATGATCTCGCAATTGCAAGATCAAGGGCCTGCAACAAGCTGAAGCACACCAACAGTATTTTCTAAGTTCCAAATCACTCCGTAGCCTATCCGAAACTCACCCGAGCCCTCGGGGCTCCAAACCAAGCATGCACACAAGCCTTAAAAAATCATACCAACTTGCTTGAGCGATCAAATCGCCAAAATAATACCTAGAACTACGAATTTAGTACCAAATTGTATGAAATTTTCAAGAAAGTTTCAAAACTTCTAACTTTTCAACCAAAGGTCCGAATCACGTCAAATCAACTCCGTTTTTCACCAAATTTCACAGACATGACTTAAATATCATAACGGACCTGTACCGGGCTCCGAAACCAAAATACGAACCTGATACCAACGAGATCAACTATTAACCAATTTCTCAAAACCATTATAATTTTAGTTAAACAATTTTTATCAAAAAATTCATTTCTCGGGCTAGGGACCTCGAAATTCCATTCCGGGCATACGCCCAGGTCCCATATTTTACTACGGACCCTACGGGAATGTCAAAACATGGGTTTGGGTCCGTTTACTCAAAATATTGACCGAAGTGAAGTAAGATCAACTTTAAAGGCAAAAATTATTATTTTCTCAAATTTTCACATAACGGCTTTCCGGAATCATGCCCGGACAGTGCACACAAATCGAGGAGAACTAAAATGGGATTTTGAAGTCCTCGGAACCCCGAATCGGGCTCTAAAACACAAGATGAGCTTTTGGGTCATCACATTCAGCACCTCTAAAACACTGGATGTACTGCTGATAAGCCTGGTGGCAACGCAAGTCTGTAGGCCACCTCTACCACTCGATCAAGAATCTCAAAAGGCCTGATGAACCTAGGGCTTAGCTTGAC
>NW_017671625.1:0-5411 GCF_001879085.1 Nicotiana attenuata | reverse complement strand
ATTTCTGTGCTTATCTACACTAGTTGTTCTGCATTCATCTGTGCAACTGTTGAAAAAGTTATTTTCAAAAGGGTTTAAACTGAGCTAAGATGTTTTAAAGGATTTTACAGCTTCATTGCTTCCTTACTGGTTTTGAAACTGCTTCTATACAGCATGTTGATGCTCTTTTCGTGATTTCTTACCATTCAGTCCTTATTTATGATTATTACTCACTGAGTTGGCAGTACTCATTTTACTCCCTGCACCTTGTGTGCAGATTCAGGTATTTTCTAAGCTTGGTGGCAGTTGTCAGTGGAGTTAGCAAGGTAGCTGCCGGCGTTCGCAGCACTGCTTTCTCTCTCTTCATTCTATTAGACTGTACTGAGATTTTTGACCTTTTCAGTTGTATTTAGACTTAGTAGATGCTCATGACTAGTGACACCCCGGTTTTGGGCTGTGTTTGGGTTGTACTTCCGCATTGTTATGATATTATTCACTGTTTAGCATTATTAAATCATGATTTAGCCTGTTGTATTGCTGTTTAGCTGTTTAACTTCGAATTGGAAATGTGTCGGCTGGCCTTGTCTTCACGAGAGGCGCCATCACGATCGGGTTTGGGATTAGGGTCGTGACAAGTTGGTATCAGAGCCTAGGTTACATAGGTCTCACGAGTCATGAGCAGGTTTAGTAGAGTCTCGCGGATCGGTACGGAGACGTCTGTATTTATCCTTGAGAGGCTGCAGAACCTTTAGGAAAACTCCATATTCTTGAAATTCTTATCGTGCATCCTTGATTCAGCTTGAAATATAACTCTTTGAACTCCTTCCACGCATTTGTATGCGCGAACGAGCGCTTAGTATCAGATGTGCATCGATGGTTTGTGATTCCCTGGTTGAAGGGCGTGATGTGACCTCTATGTGCTGATGTTGGGCTAGTCTGGAGGACTCGAGGCCGGATTTTTGCCTATAGCTTGCGCACCGAGGTGCTGATTATGTGAGCACATGTTTCTGGACCCATATGTTCTGTTGTGTCCCCATTAAGGGGAGTAATGACAAGATTGTTACGTGATGAGGGTGATGTGACTGCGAGATGTATTCGTATGATTTGGAAGCGACGAGAAGGGTCTGCTAGAGGATAGAAGAACTATTAGGTGCTTGATTTCCGGCTTGATTCGAGTTTAAGCCCCGAGTTATGGGCGTGTGATGAATCTTTTCATGTTTTCTAGTTTAGAGTGAAGTAAATTTCATGTTACGGTATGAGTTCAGACTCAGGACGACTAAGTGACGGCGTAATGGTTATCACGGTGGAAGGTATATATATATATATATAAATGTTACTTTAAGGCGAAGAAGGTGGGTTATCTCCTACGAAGTGTTCTGTGGTTATGTGGTCCTTGTGTTGTCGGTTAGAAGATCTCAATTACAAGTGAAATATGTGTGTTGCAATTTGAATTTGAGCTGCTTAAGATAATGGGTTTAATTGTTACGTGAGCAAATGCGAGAGTTGCAGAAGATATGAAGTACCAGATGGTTCGGGGTTGCACGAGCTTATGAAGGATTGAGTTAATCTCACTGTGGTATTATGGCAGCAATTATGTACATGTGTTATTGGTTATTGTGTGTGTTTTGATCTATGGCTTCGAGCCAAGTGGGGGAGTTTGCCATTGATTAGCTGATTGCACGATTATGTGCTATGTTGTTTCCAGTTTGAGGCGTGCTGGTGAATCAGTTATGGTTTGTGGAGATTGAGCCCGAGGATGGCTCGAGTAAAGGAAGAATTTTCGACTAGGGTAAGGTTATATCATGCTTCATAGGTGTTTGAGAATCACAGAATGTCTTGAGTTGTTGTTGATAAAGAATGCTTAGTGCATAGGAAAGGGCGTGGCTTGGTAGCATCAAGGTAAGGTTATATGTTGCAGTGTCAGAAGTGCTAATGAGGCGCATATTGTTCGGATCTTTTGATCGGGTTAATTGTAGTTTAGGTAGAGTGGATGACTATAGAGAATGGTTCTAATGCGTTTTGGGTTTTACATGTAACAATTGGAAATTTTCAGGGGTATAATTTGGCTAGAAACTTAGGTTTTGCATTTGGAGGGTGTCAAGACTTGAGTCATTTCTATATCCATTATGGGATTCTATACATCAGTAATAGGAAAGTAATGTCTTCAGATTCGCAGGAAGTCTTTTCAGGGTAGGTATCTTGAATGTGGTGCTTTTGGGAACATTTAAAAGAGTATTCAGTGGGTTATGAGCCTTAGGTTGTGTGGTATTATGCTTGGGTCTCGTGTGATGAGTTTGGGTTGAGGAAATGTGATGTTATGGTTAGAAGGAGTATCAATTGAAGGTAAATCAGAAGGGAGCTTGGATAGATGGGAAAGCTTAGTAGTAAGCCAGATCGGTATGGTAAGGATATGATTATTTCTTGGGTGTTAACGAGCTAATGAGTTCTACAGGTATTTCGCGGTAATGCTCTTGGGTTTTAGTGGCCTGCGTAGGTTGATTGAGCTAGGAGGATTCAGTCCTGACATACTTGGTTTTTGTGCAAGGGGAATCAGAGAGTTCTTGTTGATTTCTACCGCAGTTAGAGATGTATATCTTCTGCTGGCATGAGGAGCTTGAGACGTATAGTGATTTCCTTCTAAAATGGGATCTATGGAAAGGTTCTTGGTTGGTTGAGTACATAGCTGCTTGTGGCTCGGAAGGGATATGAAATTCTCATGTTATTTTAGGATGGATTGGTATATGCGGTATGTGTGGAGGTTGAGATTTGTGTGTGTAAGGTTGCGGTTCAGTTCTGAACGGAAGACCATAAATTCTCAGGCAGCATCGTCGATTTCAGATAAATGGAGAGATGATCTTCAGATGGTTAAGGAAATGGTATTGCTAGTTGGAGGTAATTTGACGAGGGTATATATTTCAGAAAAAGGCAATGTGATTAAGTTGATGGTACTTCGGTAGTATTATGGCACTTTCTTGTTAGATCGACTGCTGATATTCGAGTTTGCTTGGAGGCACAGAAGAATGTTAGAGTATCTCTCGTGGAGTGACTGGATATTAAAGATGTGGTATGTGCTCGGACGGTGGAATTGGAATCGGATATGTGATTCGTGTGCTATATGGAGTTGGAGACTGGGAGTTCTCATATTCAGGCTATGTTGTGGTTGTGGGTCGTGTGTATCGGCACTGTTTAGTGACTATCGGGGTTTGGAGACCCGAGGGGATCTTTTGTTGCTTGGTACGTTAGATTTTGGAGGTGATATTAGGTATGGACTGGTTGTCTCAGTGTTGTATCATTCGGAGCTATTGTGCTAAGGCGACGATGTTGGTTATGCCGGGTATGCCACGGACCGAGTGGCGAGGTTCGACGAATTATGTCCTTAGTAGAGTGGTTTTATATTCCGAAGGCCCAGCGGATGGCTGGGAAGGCTTGTTTTTTTTTTCTTTCTTATTTTGGGCTCTCGTGATGGATGTCAGTGCAGAGGCTCCTCATATTGATTCAGTTCCGGTGGTGAAGGACTTTTCGGATGTGCTTCTTGTGGCCGGGCAAGTCGCCAGGCAAGGTTGTTGATTTCGGTATTGATTTGACGCCGGGCACCGTATCGTATGGCACCGGCAGAGTTAAAGCAGTTGAAGGAGAAGCTTCAGGATTTCCTTGATAAGGAGTTCGTTGGCAGGCCAATATGGATGTGTGTTCTAACTTGAGTCGGCTTGGTTGGCTCTAGATTGTATTTTTGAGGGATGTGTTAATTCGATTGTTATTGAGCTTATTAGTAATCTGGGGAGATCTATGAGTTACCTTTCTGTGTTGTGAGCTATTATGATTTGTGGGATATAGGCAAATATGGTGCGGTTCTATTGAGGTTTCATAGTGGGGGTCGAGCGGGAAGAGAAATTGGGTGTTGCTCGGTGGATGGCGTATCAGTTATATCCTTTTGGGTTGAGTAGTGTTATGTATTTGCTTCACTGTGGTCATGATAATTTTCTTTGGTTCTAGACATCAATCGTGCGTGGGTATTAATTTAGAGCAGAGTGACTTGAGGTGTTTCAGGTGGACCAGTGGTTGGACAGGGTCGCACATTACAGCGAAATTATGTGGAGATATGACCTTGCGGGTAAGATTCGTGTGTTCTATTTCTAAGATGTGAGACGGATTCTCAGCTTTGTGTCGTGGTGGTACTGGTGAGCTGGCGGTACAGCTCTTTCTTTTGAGTCATTTTCACGAATTGAGTATGTTCGGATTGTTGTTATTAGAGCGCGTATTTGCGCAAGTTATGGCTTTAGTCTGTATTGAGGTGTCATGTCACCAGAGTAGTTGTGTTGGATTAGATGAGGTCGTTGGGATCTAGAATGAATACAAACGGATTCGGTTTCAGTATGTTGGAAGGATAATATCGATGTTCGGCTCAGAAATTTGCTATGGTCCTTGCCGACAGAGAGGGAGCTCCATGATTGGTTGATCTGAGAAATGGTTATGGCGTACTGCGTGTTTTATCTATCATTGGCAGCATATGGAAGTGTTGGAATGAGACTTTGGTGATATGAGTTTTTCTATCGGTACTCGGTTGTTCTGTGCAACTGCTGTGACTAGAAGTTATCGCTGCAAGTGTTTGAGTTATGTGGTATATCATGTTATAGCACCTGAGGTTGCAGGTAGGGGTTATTACAGCCTTGTTCGGGCTTATTCAGAGTATAGATGTGAGATTCTGATCTTGTGGATGATTTCCGAAGTAGAAATGTGGTTCTAAAGTTTGTGGGCTAGATTGGATTGCGAAATTTTAGTTACAATGTGTTATCAAACCTATATGAGATAGGGTGACGTGGGATCACCCCCGGGTATGTGCATGGTAAGGTTATTCAGCAATTGGTCGGCTTTTGGAACAACTTTGGGCACGTTCGAGGATGAACTTATGTTTAAGTGGGGGAGGATGTAACGATCCGACCGGTCGTTTTGAATTTTTGCACTTTGCTCGCCAGATCTCGGGCATGACTTGCCCCGTGTAGTATATTATGACTTATGTAAACTGTTGGTTTTGGTTTTCAGGGTAATCAGAATGAATTTGGAAGAACAGTTCTCAATTTGAAGCTTGAAATTTGAAAGATTTGACTTGTTTTTATATGATCTCGGATCGGAATTTTTATGATTTGGTTAGCTCCGTTAGGTGATTTGAGACTTAGGAGCATGATCAGAATGCATTTTTGGAAGTCTGTGGAAGGTTTAGGCTTGAATTAGCGAAATTGAGATTTCGGCGTTTTTCGGTTGATAGGTGAGATTTTGATATAGAGGTCGGAATGAAATTCCGAGAGTTGCAATAACTTCGCTGTGTCATTTGGGATGTGTGTGTAAAATTTTAGGTCATTCGGACGTGGTTTGGTTGGGTTTTTTATCAAAAGCGTATTTCGGAAGATTTTAGAAACTTAGGCTTGAATCCGATG
>NW_017671624.1:249318-270220 GCF_001879085.1 Nicotiana attenuata | reverse complement strand
AGTCACATCTCCTCCTCCTCCCAACAATTTACCACAACAGTCCAGGTCTTCATGCCTCCAAAGAACAGGTTCCTTAAGCTACCAGTGCTTCTTCCTCCTCTACATCCTTCATATTGATGTCGGCATGTTGGGAGTCTGACTCAAGTGCAGGTATAGGATGTCCAGTGGATAGTACGGACCTCCCAATGGTGGTGACCAGTCGTTTAATTTTGCCAAAGTGTAGTTGATATCCGCAACAGCCCAAAAGTTGTTACCATGCGCTTTGGCTTGTATTGGCTTGGTGATGCCTTGAAGATTTTTACCAAGACCCTTTCCAGGCTCATACCCTCCCCAGTTCATTCATGCTTGCTATTTTGCCATCCCACCACTTATCTTTGTCCGATTGCAATTGACCTGCTCGATGTGATGATAAGTTCTCCGGCCTAGCTTTCTCCATTCTCGACATCGGAATAGTCTGAGGGTGTAAATGGGGTTGCGTCCCGTCTCTATGAATAATCACCTCCTGATGGTTCCCTCAAATTTCACTGGCCTGATGCAAAGTTTATGCCACCGAAGCCAGCGGCGTGTATCCATTGGCCGTCCAACAACAGATTGTAGGATGCAGATATGTCCAGCACTGAAACTCGACATGCAAACCACTGTAGGCCCCATCTTGAGACCAAGATTAACTTTCCCCCGATGGATTAGTATTCCTCTAAGACCTATCAACATGCCTTTACGTTCATGGTCGCGCTTCTTGTATCTCGTATAAGCCTTTGCCCAACCTCTTCAGTGTTGTTAGTGGGACAAATATTTCGAGACTAGATCCTCCATCCAATCAGGACCCTGTAATGAAGTAGTCTTCGCATTTGCCATGTATATGCAGCGCCCTATTGTGATTCAAACCCTTCAAGGTAAGGCGTTTTCTAAAAATTCCAAAAAACCGAACCAAACCGAAAACCAACCCAAACCGACCAAAAAAATTCGATTCTTTTGGTTTGGTTTGTTTGGTTTTCAAATATGTTAAAAAACAGATCAAATTTGGTTTGGTTTTTTATTTTTAAAAAAAAATAAAACGAACCGAACCGACTATAGAGTAGCTATTTCAAATTTATTATTGACACCGATTATATATGTATATTTTTATACAAAGTTTCAAAAAATTTATGGTGAATGTTAATCGTTTGCACTTTTAGTACATTTTTTTACTTATATTCTAGTTTGATTGGTAGTTTTCTTTTGTTAAGTGTGAAGAATCCATTTCATGTTTGAAAAAAATATTTTAATTGATCCTTAAATTATTCATCACTATTTGATTGCAATTATCATCAATGCATATTCTAGTAAATAATAGATTTCTCAAAGGGCAATTGATTGATAGTTCACTGTGAAAAATGTTGGTTGCCGGAATATGTGTTTGGTATGTAGTCTTATATTAAGAAAAAACGACAAATAACCGAAAAAAACCAAAAAACCGGACAAAACCCGACCATAAAATCGAATCGAGAAAAAAACTGACTTAATTGGTTTTGGTTTGGTTCTAATATTTGAAAAACCGACTTACTTGGTTTTGGTTTTCTTTTAGGAATAAACCGATCCAAAACCGAACCATGAACAACCCCTACCTTTTCAGGCGGAGTAACTCATCCTCGTGGAAAGTGATTGTGACTTTCCAATACCTGTCCCACCATGTTAGCCAATTTCTTGCGCTTTGATGTTATTTGGCATATATGCTTCTTCAACCAACTTTCGATCAGAGCGTTTCCTGTGTGCTCTGAATTCCTGTAGCAGCGACAGGATAGATATTTTGAGCAGAGTCTTGTTCGACATGATCAATGACTGAATACTCCCTGCTTTGTACTTTCCTCAGAGGTCATCTGGACCTGTTCAATAACGAGAGTCTGTTATAGGCCTGTTTACTGGACTTTCCAATGTTCGGGGTGATAGACCCTTCCAGTCCTAGTCATCCCTGTGCAGCACCAAATTCCCCCATTTGGGTTTTTTCCTTTATTCTTCTAGGCTTCGCCACATAGTCCATGTAATCGCTCGGTTGCTGAAAGGCGGTGTGGTTATTTAGTCATTGTAAAATGGTGTTGGCTACTTTCACCTCAAAATGGAATAGTTGCGACTGCAAGGGAGTGCTAATCAAACTTCAAATGGAACTGATGCAGTTACCTCGACCTCCACTGGCAGCATTGTACCTGCCAATATAATGGGATTGGAGTGTGACTGCGGGTTTCTTGGGGTCGTCACCCTCTTTGAGTAAGTCCAATTAATCCCTTCGGGTCACCATTCTTCATCCATCTCTATCACATTGACACACTTCACCCCTGTGATCTGGGAGGGGGTTATTTCGGACATTAGGCGTGGCCTCCTTTGCCCTGGGATGTCTTGTTGTCAATCAAAGCCTGGATTTTGCCCTCACGTGCAGGCATTCGTCAATGGTGTGCCCTTTCATACCGGAATGGTACGCACAAGTCTTATTTGGGTTGACCCATTGGATTGAGTTCTCGTAGCCACAGCAGGGATGGAGGAGACGTTAACACCAGGCTTTCAACCTCTCATATAGCTGCGATGGTTTTAGCAATGGTAGTGTATTTTTGGGTGGTCTGCGTCAAAAATTAGGTCGTGGTCTTGGGTAATTTATGACGAGTTGGAGGGAGCTGAAAAAAGATGGTTGGGAATTTATAGGTGGTGATAGGCAGTGGCTGGTTGGAATCACCTATTGGGACGAGGGTTGATATGTAGGTGGAGGTGAACGTTGAAGGTGGGTGAGGTCTTGATATGCAAGTAAGAGAGGTTCAGTATACGAGTGGAGTTTTGGCCCTTGGGCGACCATCACTGCTCCACGTTCCTTTTTCTTCAGATATACCTCTAACTGCAGATCTTTATTAAGTGGCTGCAATGCCTGCAATGCCTCAAAGTTTGTTACCATCCCGCTTTTGATGCCTTCTTCGATCCTTTCACCAAGTTTGATGATATCAAAGAACTTATGGTTTTCAATAACCATCAATCTTTCATAATATTGTGGATCCTTGCTCTGACGAAGAACTTGTTCATCTGTTCCTCGTCCAATGCTGGCCTGACTTTGGCCGCTTCTGACCTCCAACGAGTAGCATACTCGCGGAAAGTTTCGGTGGGCTTCTTCTTGAGGTTCTGAATGTAGAAGACATCTGGTGCATTCTCTGTGTTGAACCTGAATCGGTCCATGAAATCAGATGCCATACTCACCTAGTTGGGCCATTTCTTAGGATATTGGCTGATGTACCAAGACAAGGCATCTCCCGTAAGACTCCTCATAAAAAGCTTCATCCGGATCTTTTCATCTTTTCCGACCCCGACAAGCTTGTCACAATAGGTCCTTAAATGAACCCTGGGATCACCTGTACCGTCAAACATCTCGAACTTGGGAGGTTTGTAGCCCTCTAGCAGTTCTACATCCGGCTGTATGCATAGGTCTTCATAGTTCAGACCTTCTATCCTCTTGCCTCCTTCTACGTCTTGAACTCGACTGGTCAACTTCTTGAGCTCCTCGGCCAGGTTCTTAATGAGCATGTCCTTCTCAACAGATTCCGGTGCATAGGAGATGGGTTGAGTGGAGTGAGGTAGGGTCTCTACATATATAGGGTTGTTTTGGTGACCTGGAATTTGAGTATAGTGGTGATCATTGGTGGAATTCTGGAGTTCAAGAATGACTGGTGGAGTATTTTGTGGAGTGTGGTAGGTGTTTGGCTGGTATTGTGGTGGGATAGTTTGATTTTGTGGGGGAGTTGTATAATGGTGAGGTATGGTGGATTTTGTGGGCGCTTGTTGGGTGTATTTTGAAGTGGTGCGGGGTTCTGAGTGTTTGGATGACTGATGTCCGGGACGCTAAGTGAGAAGGACAGGTTCCACATTCCGGACATGATCAATCTCACCCTGGAGTTCCAGTATTTTCTGTTCGAGCCGTGAAACTGCTTCATTTGGGGCCTAAGTACCCCGACCGTCAGAAGTTTCTGCATGTTCAACCTGTGTGTTGTTTTCCTTTCTGGTGCTGTTCAAATATTCCATTTTTGCTTTTCCCTTGCCTTTTGGTGGACTAGGAGGAGGAGAAGGTGGAGGGCCCCTAGATCTTGTGTGATAAGCTGATGATGCCAGTATGCACGAACCAACCTTTGAAAAATGGGAATAATCAAAAGAAAGAAAAATAAAATATAGCCAAGGCAGTAATGATTCTGAAAAGTTTGCAGTTATTTAAACACGTATCGCGGGAATATGAATTCACGTCCTAATTTGGGATCCTCGTTGTGCCCGAGGTAGGCCTAGCGACAAATAAATTTGGAGAAATTTAGTGACAATAATTGCCTCATTTCATTAATGCCAAGATGACCCAAAACGATACTAAATAAAATAATGTCACTAATGGCACTTGGCCTTATTACATTTGAAAAACAAGTAAACCTAATCTATTTGGTCCCAGAAGGACCCTCTTCAGACTCGATGCTCTTGTCGATCAATTCCCCCAGTTCGCGCAGGTTCAGCAGTAAGAATGCCCTTGCCAAATGCCCTCCTTCGTTTCCCTCAGCATTTTGGCAATCGGTGACTCTCTTCCTCATTTTCCCTTCCAGTTCCATCGGACTGAACTCCAGATACTCCAACCTTTCGCTGGATTTAACAGCCCTTTCTTTCCACTCATTGATCATTTCCATGTCGGCCTTATGCTGTTCCATATGCTCAGCTTCAAACTCACGAATTCTCTTGCGCAATTTGTTGTACTTTACCTGTGCTTCGGCAACTTCGTCCATAACCCTGTTTCCTGGACCAAACCTTGGCTCAAAGATCCCTGCAATGTTATCATCCAACCATGAGGGGTAAAAGTATGTATGACCCGCATATCGATCCGGCTCGATAGTATCCTTTTCCACGATAATCTTCAAGCTCCACATGTGTTGTGCTTCATTCTTATATGGGATGGCGTCACCCTGAAAATCAGCTATAAAGTGACTCGTCTTAGCGACTCGCAGTACGACTTGTCTCCTGCCTGCCTGTCTCATAACCCTGAGGGGAGCGTAAGGGTATATGCCCCTTAACCCAATCAGTACCAAGTGGGGAGCATCCCTGGATCTGATGATAAAGTCGTCGGTAGGGAACCATTCGAACATCCATTGAACCTATTCCTCAGTCAGATTGTTGAAAAACTGCACCCATCCTATAGCATCCTTTGGTTGAGCAAACATGTCCGGAATATATGTCATTTTCTTGGGATGGTGGAAGGCTATATGATCATTCCACGGTCTTCGTGGAAACTTTTGACAGTATTAACCCCTTTGGAGATGTTCTAGCAGCCAAACTTGCAGCAGCAAATTGCAACCCTCGAAGAATCTGAACCCCTTCTGACAGCGTTCCAAGGCCCGGTACATATCTGCGATGATCATAGGGACAATGGTATATGTCTTCCCCTCGATCCCGTCCATCATAGTTTTGGCCACCATGGCCAGCCTGGTATGGATTCCGTCCCCTTGGATCGGGAACACTAGCATGCCCAAGAAACACACAATAAACATAAAGACCCTACGATGAACCCAACCCAAGGAGGTGATGGAGAATTCATCATCGAAGATACGGTAAGACCTGCTGTGACCGTATCGCTCATAGAGGAAATCGAAAGGTACATGAGAGTTTTCCAGGCACTCCAAGTCATCATTCTTTTTAATCCCATCATCTTCAAAAATCCCCTAGTGGTGCCGTTTTCTAGTGCCAATAAACCAGGTCTATCGTAAGGTAGCCCAGCAAATCCCCCTATTTCTTCCAAAAGAGGCATCATTTCTATGTTTCCGAAGCGTAACACAGCCATTTCTTTGTCCCAAAACATGGTGCCAGCCTCGATCAACATTTTGTTTGGCTGAAGGTCCAACAAAGAAGGCAAATTTCCTAGGACTCGTTTCACTTGATTCTGGTCACTTGAAGGAAGATCCGTCCACCAATCTAGCAAAAGCGAAGGTACGCTACTGACCATGCCGAACCGGGGAACTTCGTGCCTCATTTCTGCAAAATAAAAGATAGTTAGGCCCTTTCCCCCTCCAGGTTCGTCTATTTATACAATAATGACTAGCATGTTGGCACTTGTTTCTCCAAATTAATGCACACAATCGTGGTTGCGTCCGTTGGGGTTATGGAAAACCCGATGGACTTTTGGGTGAGGCTTGTCTTAAAGGGTTATTATGCGGACAACATATTAACTCGTCTAGGTTTGACCATGATGCATGCACAATTAATCAGAGTAGGGTTACTATAGAGGTCTAGACTGGGACCCTCAAGCGGACAACTTGAGGGGGAAAGGCACGGAACCGTTGAACGCACCGCCGATCGACTAGTTTTACCTCAAATACGCCTTCCCAAATTTAAAAGGGTGATATATAGGAAGAGCGCAAACACTCATCAAGCGTTGCTATAGGATTGATTACGCACGAACGGAATATGATGTTGAGCATGATTTATGCAACAATAAATAGCACGTTGTCAAGTATTTGCACGTTAAAAATGATAAATGCGGTATTTAAATAATTGAAAGACGGTTACGAAAAAGAAAACAAAGAGACAAGTCAGTTTCAAGAAATAAAAGAAATCATAAATGCTTGAAAATAAGCAATTAAATCCAAATAAGGGGGAGGGTGTACAGGATAAAGCATGCTTGGGATTAATTCACAAAAACAAGTTCGTTATGGTAAGAGCCTAAAATATCCCCAGCAGAGTCGCCATGCTGTCGCGCCCCCTTTTTCCTCGCGGAGTCCGGGTTTCGACATCATTGGGAACAACTCGTTTCCTTTTGGAATTGGGTATTTGAAGAGTCGCCACCTAACGGATTAAGGTGCGTTAGGGCACCTAGAGCAATAAACTCATATAACTAGTTTGCATTACCAGATATTGGGTAAGGGCTCGAAATAACCTTGAGGGGAAGGTGCTAGGCACCCCTCGCGGCCCACAACGGTGGGTCCCGGCCGAACTCAATTATGTGAATTAGTCATTTAACAGATAGGCAGTCTAAGCACACATATGCAAACAAAGGAAGTTTAATAGATAGGCAGTCTAAGCACACATATGCAAATAAAGGAAGTTTAACAGATAGGCAATCTAAGCACGCTTATGTAAATAAGGTGAGGGAGGTCCTAGGTTTGTTAGCCTATAGGATCATATCTGTACAATACCCGATAAGCCTTCCTTAAATAGAGTGGTTACACGTGGCACTAGCGCACAGGTCATCATATCCTTTACTACCCAATTACCCTCCCCTTGGTCATAGCCTAAAGCGTTCTAGCAACCTTGAGATGTATCTTATGCGTGCATTACCCGTCCCTTTCTTGTGGCCCTGGAGGTATTTAGGACCTCTAATTTAGGCAGTTCTAGACTATCCTAAGGTACTTAAAGGAGAAAAATCTAGGCGACAACCAAAACAATTAGGAGTGTCAAGTAAAACAATTAAGGGGGCTCACATTTTACCTCCATAAATAGAACAAGCAAATGCACGTCTCAGATAGCAGTATTTTAGACATTTGAAAGGAATCCTAATGACAGGATATCTAGGTGAATATGACAAGCAGAGAATATGCAATGCGGAGTTAAGGCAAAAGTGTTAAAGACCTAATCAGTTTGCCTACTGATTTTAGGATCTGTTGAATCTAGGTAGTTTACAAATAAGCACAGCATAGTTTCCAGTTTTTATAAGATTTTAATTACCTGCAAGCTTGCCTAAGCGGAGATACCCTACAAACATACTGTCTAAATGCAAACCGGATCAATTTAAAACAAACAGTTTTGGAACTTATTGAGTCCTATAGGCATGGTGCTCTAGGTGTTGAACATTACAGAGCCGGTTTACATACATTAAATCCTAGAACGTGATATCTAGGTGTTGAGACTGCTTTCTTAAATAGGATAGTTACTGATTTATGCGATGTAGACATGGTTTAAAAGCGAATGCAATAACAGTCCTAGGGCAGGATCTCTAATGCACATGATGAATAGATGTTTTGTTAAGCAGGATTATAGTAGTGATCTAATAACAGAATTACTAGGTGATCATGATCATGTAGAAGCAGAATTTCATAACAAATGAGGTGATGAGCCTATAACATGTTTTTCAGTATGCCAAACAATCCTAAAAGCATGGTTTCTAAAGCAAGTAAACATAATAAACCTAAGGCATGATTTCTAATGCAAGTAAGCATAGTGATCCTAAGGGCATGATTTCTACCCGATTTCCCTCACAAAAATCATATAAGAATTCCCTTCCCTTTTACTAATTTCCCCAACATCTGTTTACAAAGACCATTATTATAGACCAATAGTGAATGAATTACATAAATAAATATAAACTATCTATAGGGAGCCTGAATTAGGCCCAAAGTAAACCTGGGGATGCCAGGCCTTCAGAACAGTCTCAAATGCTAAGAGTCTCATAGCCAATGGTGTGTCCTGGTGTGTCAAAGTTCCCTAAGGACCTCAGGGATTCGGGCAGTGCTCACACCAAGACCCTTTCTTAAAATAGAGAATTGGTTATGTGCAGTGTGGAAGGGCCAGCCCAGTGTGCCAGAGTTCAGAGAAATCTCATGGACATATTTTAGAAAACACTTAGTAAAAACAGTGTAGAGATAACTTTCAAGAGTGAAAAGATTTTCAGGAATAGAAACAGTTTTGAGAAACTACTAAGAGTGGAAAACAGTTTTTGAAATCAATTCTGAGAAGAACAAATATTCAACATACAATCACACAGACTTGGAATGCCCAGAATCACAACCATTTAACAGGCAACTTTACAAACAAAGGTAAGGGGGCTGGGAACATATAGAGCTCACATCAGGGACACATGATCAGGGTGCAAGGGGGAAGCATATGGACGACAAATGCACAGAATAATTAGGAGTCTACAGATTCAGAGACCTAACAGGTTAGTCATTATAATAGGCAATTAAGGCATAGAGGCAGAGTGTAGGAATAGTCATGTTGAAGACAGAGGTGCATTGGACAGGATTAGCTATACAATTAGGGTCAATCAAGTACATTAGGAGACTAAGTTACTAACATAATCACACCAATTGAAAGGAGTAAACAGAGACTAATAAACATGTTGGCCGAGTATCCAACAAGCAAGTGAGACCCAGACATGTTGATTACACGTTTGAACAAGAGAAGGCAGAATTTAGACATGCTGAATAAAGCAGTGAACGGGAAGACAAATTGAATACATAGCCAATCGAACTAGTGCAGGAATAGATTTATAGACATGGAACACACAGAGTTTGAGTTTCAGAATTGAACTAGGGACATACCAGTTTAAAGAGGCAAAGTGCAGAATGTAAAGCAAGTATAATGCCACTATCTAGCCTTGACTTTCAGCCGGCTAGACCAATAGTCAGCACAAGTAGCAGAGAAAGAAGAGAGAGTTTGAGTGTGTGTGTGTGTGTGTGTATTCTGAACTAAGCGTTTGTCTGTTGAGAGGTGTAACAACAGTGTATATATAGCAGTTTAAGAGTAGAACAAAATTAGGTAAAGGAATCAGCATCAGTCAATTAAGGAAATCATAGGATCACAGAATCCAATCACATAAAGGAGTTCAGAATAGACCCCTAATTAGGGGTAATTGATCAAACGGTAATAACATGGGTCTAATTAAGTTAAGAATCCCAATCATACCATGTAAAGGACTCAGTAAGAATCCACAATTATACGGGCAATCAAATAAGGCAGGGATGACCAATTAAGGTCATAAACAAGGAAACACACAAGATTTATGCATACGGATCTCTAACAGAGTAAATCAATCAGCCAAAACTTTCAAAATAACACTGATTTCCGGAAAGAAATACTCAACTTCCATAAACAGAAATTAGGCTAAGTAAAACCTCACAAAAATATAGAAATTAGCCGGAGAAACAGATTCGAACCCTAATAGAGATTAATTAGGGCAAAAACCACAGAATAGTGGATTTGACAAAGAAAAAATGTGTAAGTCAAAAATACAGAGTAAATTAATACTATTGGAAACATAGAAAGACTCAAAATCGAAGCAAAGGTTAGAAAAATCAGAGTATCACACAAAATCAACTAAGGTTTAATATTTTTTGCACAAATCACTCACGAAGACGAAAAATAATTAATCAAACACTTAGGAGTCAGAAAAACCTTTGAAAAGTAACTAGGGATGAACCCTAGTTTTGGGGAAAAGTCGGAATAATCAGTTAAAATCAGAAATTCTTAAAGAAGAACAGGTAATAGTGCTTGATTCAGCTCAAATCTATACAGATCTGAGAAGGATCGAAGGTAATAGACTAGGGTTTTCAGAAAAGTAATAGAGATGCGAGAATAGGTCAAGAGACCATAGATTCGTAACAAAACAAAAGGAAATTCTTACTCACAGTCGAGAAAATGGCCTGAGATGGGCTAACAAGAAAGGTTTCAAACCAGAACCGGTGGGTTCCTTGAGATCGTCTCAAGGATATAAGAAGTCAAAGAGCCATGGTGCGTAGAAGGTCAGGACCGGCCGGAGAAGACATGGAAACATCACAGGATTGAGATATAAGCCGGTGACGGCGTTTAGAACTAGGGTTGGGTCGAGAGAGTTGAGAGAAGAGGGGAGTGATGACAGCGGGTGAGAGGAGTGAATGAGAGGGTTTTGGGGGGGGGGGTTAGGTCTAGGTTTAATTAAGGAAAAGGGAATATGGACCGTTGATCTGGATTATCAACGGTCAGGATTGAATGGGGGTATTGGGTCGGGCAGGTGTGTATTTGGGCCTAAAGGGATTGGGCTAATTTTAAAAGGGGTTTTGGGCTGCTCTTTTGGGTTAAATCTGAAAACAAAAGGGGCTATTTATTAAATACCTAGATAATTGAGTAAAAATTAATTTATAAAATAAATAATAAATTATAAAAATAATTTTCATGCATAGAAATAATTATTCGATATTTTAAAAATACAACGGACCATTTTATAGTAAAATAATGCAATAATGTATGCTTAGGCTATAATTGCAAAGTTGTTGCAATTATAACCGAAAAGTGTAAATCTGACCATTTATGAAATAATTTAAACTTAATATGACTATAAATAGTAAAATTAAATCAAGAAATGTTATGAAGTCATTTGTGATGCAATTTTGTAATTGTTTACATAAATAAAATACTACGATAAATTAATTTAAAAATGTAAAAATTATGAAAAAATATCATTTGATGTTAATGCATAGTTTTGAAGATATATATGCATTTTGAAAAATAATATACGGAAAAATTGGGTATCAACAACAAGAACATTATGTTCAGAGACTTCTTAAGAAGTTTGAATATTTTAATGTCACATCTGTGAGCACTCCTTTTGATGCTAACTCTAAGTTGAAAAATAATAATGGTGACCCAGTTGCTCAGTCTAAATATGCTCAGATTATTGGGAGTCTGATGCATTTAATGAATTTTACAAGGCCTGATATAGCCTATGCAGTGTGTAGACTGAGTAGATATACTCATAATCCCTACAGAGAGCGTTGGTCTGCATTAGCTAGACTAATGAAATATTTGAGAGGAACCATGAATTATGGTATCCTATATAATGGATTTCCTTCTACTTTAGAAGTGTACAGTGATGCAAACTGGATCTCTGATTCAGATGAGACAAAATCCACTAGTGGTTATGTATTCACCCTTGGTGGTGGTGCAATATCGTTGAAATCAGCTAAACAGACGATCATTGCTAGATCGACTATGGAATCAGAGTTTGTAGCTCTGGAGTTAGCTGGTTCTGAGGCTGAGTGACTAAGAAACTTCTTAGCTAATATCCCTTTAATAAAGGACGTATTGCCTCCTGTGTCTATGCATTGTGATTGTCAAGCGGCAATAGCTATTGCAAAGAATAAATCTTATAATTGTAAAGGTAGACACATGAAATTGAGACATGATGTCATAAAGCAGCTGCTGAGAGATGGAATAATTTTCATTGATTATGTGAAGTCAGAAATTAATTCGGCCGATCCTCTGACTAAACCAGTAGGAAGAAAATTAATTCTTCAAACCTCAAAAGAGATGGGGTTAAGGCCGACATGTTGTCAATAGAGATGGTAACCCAACCTATGTGATTGGAGATCCCATGAAGTAGGTTCATGAGTAATAACAAGTCGATATTGGCACTGATGCACTAAAAGAGAGTGCTTGACTGCTACTAATTGAGAGGATGAGTTATAACTCTTAATGAAATTCATAGTCCTTATGGATGGTGTATTTAAAAGCAGTATACACTTGATGAATTCACCTATTTGAGAGTGGAGTGAGCCGCTCCTATGAGATTTTGGCCTAGTCTCTAGAGCTCTCTTGAATAACCAGGCACGCGCATGGCCTATTGGGCGCAAAACCGCATTGAACAGCAAAATTACCGGGGGTTAGAATGTAATTGATAAAATCTCTGACTTACAATAAGAATTATTGGTTCATAGAAATATTGTATTTCACCAGTAATTTTGTGAGTTAAGTTTTATTGGTCTAAGTTTGGTTCATAGTCCTGAAGACACCAAACCTATTACATTTAGACCATGCAAATCCAACAAGTCTTACTCTTTCCTACTCCGTGTTCTTAAACAAAAAAAAAGAGTCTTTTGATGTGGGGGATTGTTGATAATTGTTGGTAATGTGTCAAAAGACTTTTTACATGTGGCATTGATTTAGAAGATTGTGTGACAAATGACTCTACTAAGCCAAGTGGCTATGAATACCGACCATATGGCATTTTGCATGAAGATATGTAGCCAAATGGCTAAGCCATAAACAAGTGGCAATCGTCTTTCATGCAATCAAACATTTGGCAATTTAAGAAGACCCCAAGTACCTCTATAAATAGCCTTCTTGTCATCCGTATGAAATCAACAAAAATTGGTCTTCTTTACACTTTCTTAGCTATCATTGCTTTCTTCTTTAGCTAATCATTTCTGTAATTATTATTCCCACTATTGACCAAATCATTACCTCTTGTTATTATTTCTCCCCTCCAGTTTATTCTAACTTGCTGGATTTATTATTTAATTTTGCTGATTCCTGTATCCTTTAAATAAATAGAGATAGGCTTGTTTAATCCTGAGAAAACATTTCACATTGCTGAAATAGTTTCTTAGGACAGCGCCTAGCACGACTCAAGCCAATTCGTGTGTATGCTTACAAATAATATTATTGCAGTATTATTATTGTTATTTTCCGTGTCATTTCCCTACATTTTCTATTAAAAAAGTAAAATAATTTCTAATAAACAAAGATATACTTCTAGACATTGTTAGAACACAGAAATGTCAAATTGTAACATATTCTAGAATCAAAATAACATGAAATAACAATATAAAAAAATTTCTTAACATAAAGTAATGTTCTTGTCATCATAATATGGGATTAATCATAATCTGACGTTTTAATTTCACTAGCGACTGTAATAGCCGAATTTGCAAAAAAAAGAGTTTTTTTTTTAAAAAAGAAGAGGTTTAATTATTATTTTTTATTAAACTAACGCTGGAAAAGAAAAATCAAGTTCTTGTACAAACGCAAATTATTTATTTTTTCTTCAACACCTAAACATCCTACCTATTTCCCTTAAACGTTGATCAGACCAAATCTTCCCGCGTGGGTCCCACATTTTTCATCCATCTTCTCCTCCAATTTTCCGCTGATTTCTTCAAAACTTTTCTTCGTCTTCTGCCTCTTCTTCCCTAAGCAAGAAAAATGGGAATTTCTTTGAGTAAAAGGCAACAAAATCATCACCTCCACCACCACCCTCCTCCGCCACTACCGCCACCGTCTTCTTCCATTCCTCCGCCCCTCCCTCCTCTTACACCACCTCCCCACCCAAGCTACTCCTTTCCTCCAACTACTACAACACCACCTCCCCCCTCGCAAAACCCCTATCCTTTACTCCCCCCGCCCCCACGCCATAACGTGGTCCCGACTTACCCTCCACCACCACCTCCTTCTAATTCTTATAATTACCATTTCAGTTTCAATCATCAGTCCAGTTATGGTAGTAGTAGTAGGCCTGTAGTCTATCAAAATCATTACCCTCCTTATTATCATCCTCACGGCAATAATGGATGGGGTGGGTTTAGACCTCCGCCAGCGCCGTTGCCGGTGGTGCCGTATGTGGATCACCAAAATGCAAAGAAGATTAAGAATGATGTTAATGTTCATAAGGATACTATACGGATTCAACTCGATGAGCTCAATAAGGATTCCCATTTGGTTACCTTTACTTTTGATGCCCTTGTTGATGGAAGGTACTAATCATTTTTCCCTCTTGCTTTGATTTCATGGTTCATTTTTATATTAATTATTATGCCTTTGAGTTGTGTAGTTACTACTCTGTAATTTGTTATAGAAATGAGCTTCTAAGGAACCCCTGGAATGGAGGATTCAAAAACATGACTAAATTGAAAATTAATGAGGAATCTGTAATTCTGTAAATGATCTTATGTAGTGGCTGCAAAAATGCTGTAAGTTTATGACTGAATTATGTCTAATTTGGCTTTGATTTAATTATTTGATGGATTGTTGTGGTATCGATTAGAACTATGATCCCTCGATAATATAACATTTATTTTGCTTCTATTATTATATGAGATTAAAACTCAGGGATCGAAGGGATAGTATTGTGTAAAGCTGTGTAAGCCTGATCCAAGTGTTTACCTAAGATTTTAATTTAGGCAATATTTTTGTGTTATCGATCTATGGAATGATATTCTAGTAGTTATGGTGAGAGTCTTGATCCCAAGGCTTGACAAAAGTTTAATTGAAGCTATTATGAGTTGCTCTTTTACATCCTCTTGTCTTGTTCGGCAAAAACTACATGACAATGCTTTGAAGGTCTGCCAATAACTTTGGAAGATAAAAACTTCTAAGTTCAAGGTCTCCACAATAATAACTTAGCTAGCTCAATGAGCCTCATTGAGCTGAACTCTTGGCTAATAATGTTTTAACATCTGAACTAGTATGGTAGCTTTAGCAGGGGTGGAGCTACCTTGTGCAAAGGGAGTCAATAGGCACCTATTCGCCGGAAAATTACACTATGTAGATTAATCATTTTTTTCATATATATATATATATATATATATATGTCTCTGTGTGTGTGTGTTGAATCCCTTGGCTTCTTCGTGTGTTTACTTCTTTATATTTTGACTCTCCTTAGTGGAAATTNTTGCCCCCCCCCCCCCCCCCACAGTGAAAATCCCTGCTCTGTCATTGGTTGGTTTGTATGTAGTCTAAAGAGATCATCTATGAAATATCAATTGACATAAAAATCTGAGTTTATTTTGCTTGAGGTACTGCTTTATTATTGTATTAAGAAAATTGTTGTTTCCTCTTTTTCTTTAAGCCCTCATTTGAGAGGACAAACCCCACAAAAAGATAGATGTTTGGAAGTTCTTCTGGATCAGCCACTTTTTCAAATATCAGATTCCTGGATGGCGACATGCTCATTATATTCTGATTGATTATTAAACCGTATATCTCAGAGAGGTCATATTTCTTTGTGTTAGTAATAATTGCGTGCTTTCATTATCTAAAATTAAGAACATCTCCCACGAAAAGATCAGTCAGGTTAATTTTTGTATTTCTATGAGAAGGTTTTCGGTACGTGGCGCATAACAAATCCTTGTTAAGTAATAGGTTTTTAAGTAGGCCATAGTACTGACCAAGCTTCTCTCTTTTTTGGAGTCACAAACAGCGTGTCAATAGAGCAGTAGTCTTTTGGCTTTCTCTTCAAGTTTTATAGGGGAATGAAGTTCCTGCATTTTCTGTGTTTGGTTTTTCCCAGTTCTCAATAGCAGGGGTAGAGCTAGAGCTTCGACAGCGGGTTCGGTCGAACCCAGTAGTTTAGTCCAAACCATATGTTTGTCTTAAGAAATTTATTGAATAAGTACAAATTCTTTACTTTAGAAGAACCCAGTAACATAAAAATGTTAGAATCCCGAACCTAGTAATTTCAAATCCTGGCTCCGCCGCTGCTTGATAGGGCCTTGTGCAATAGGAATGAGTAAAGTTTGTTTATTTTCT
Source organism: Nicotiana attenuata (assembly GCF_001879085.1). Lineage (NCBI taxonomy): Eukaryota > Viridiplantae > Streptophyta > Magnoliopsida > Solanales > Solanaceae > Nicotiana > Nicotiana attenuata. Next base: position 254,197 of record NW_017671624.1, on the reverse strand, counting down.
TGTGAAGAACCAGTTCTTTGGGTCTGGCAGAACTGAATATAGATCTTTCTCTTTTGTGACACTGCTAAATTTGCGTGAGTATTTCTGATTGAGGTTTGGCAATGAATCTTGTTCATGAACCTATTTATAATGTGATTGTTTCTCAGCCATTTCGCAGTCTTGTTCGAAAAGTTTTTACTTAATTTTTAGAATATGCTCTGTTGGCATTTTGGTTCCAATGATTGCTTCTTATTTATGTTAGTGATGCTGGTGCTATGCTATCGTAGTTTGGCACTCAGTTGATGTTTCATAAAATAGCATTTACTATTATTTTGACCAAAAAATTTAGAATAACATTTATTTCTTTTCCTTTGTCCTTTTCCTGCAGTATCACCATTTTCTACTTTGCGAAGGAAGGGGCCAACTGCAAATTCAGTCCAGTATATCCTGAAATCAAGCCTGTTCAAATACCATTTGAAAAAGGACTGGGCCAAAAGTTTTGCCAGCCTTCAGGAACTGGAATTGACCTCGGGTTTTTTGACGTCAATGACTTATCAAAGCCAACCCAAGGAGAAGAAATATTCCCGCTTATTATATCAGCAGAGTCATGTTTTCCATCTACACCAATAGATGAGAAGTTTGATGAGCAATCACTGGATAAGTCTCCCCATGCACAAATAACTGAAGCTGTGCTAGTGAAGAATAATGAGGATCATTTCCAAGTGAAAGTGATCAAGCAGATTTTATGGATTGAAGGAGTTCGCTATGAGTTACGAGAGATTTATGGTATCAGCAATTCAGATGAAACTACCGTCAATGATGACGAGTCAGGAAAAGAATGCGTGATTTGTATGACTGAGCCAAAAGACACAGCAGTTTTGCCATGTAGGCATATGGTATGGTCATTACTTTGACAGTTGCTTTATTTCTTCAATATCTCAAGATAACAATATATGATAAGTCTAGAGAATCTGGTGCATATTACTCTTGGCTCATACTTTTATCAGTAACCTGTTCAGAAGTAGTTTTGGATTTTACACCTGTGTAAAGGCGTTCCTCTCAAAAAGGAAAAAAAAAAAAGGCTGATGGCTCTTCTTCTCATAGAGTTTACTGGAGCATACGATGGGCCATAGGTTTTTGTGAACATTGATGATATAGTAGACTTTTGGAAAAACTTGACCATTCCTGATGTCTCTAGTCTGCACCCGCACATCCACTCATTGTTGGTCGTGCTTCTAGTTTGAAAATCTTGTATGAATCTTTAGGTTATAGATGCTGCTTCATTACTTAAGAACAACAAATTAACCCAAAAAAGAAGAACAAACCAATAGTTGCTTTTGCAATTTGGCAGACTTGGTTCTCCCAGTAACATACTGGAGTTCAGTCTTTATTGGAGGTTGACATTGGGGAATATAATGAACTCCAGAGCTGGAGTTGGGGATAAGGCCCTCGAATTTCAAGAGGGGTCAAATGACTACCAAATGCTTTTGATCAATTTTGATAGGATGTTACCTCTATGTTTATTTCTCATTGAAAAAGCTTAAAAAATTCACTACTTCTGGATATATAATTATTGGAAATCTGAAGTATGTGTAAAATTGTACTTCAGTCTCTCACAATACTGAATTAAGCAAGTAGAGTACTAGTCAGAAGAGTTTAAGGCTAAAGAAATGTCTGCCAGCGAGATGTGATCTTTATTAGTCTGCCTTCTGAAGCTTTTGCCATGACTAACCCTCCCTAGTGGACTATATGAATCTATGTGACACATCTATGTCTGCCTTGTGTGCCTGCTTATACACTTTATAGAAAATTTTGTGGAGCTAAAGGTTGACCTATTTCAGCAGATGAAGGTGACCATCTGTAATAATATATTCACGTGAAGACGCTAATGTTTATATAATTTTATAGGTCATTTTCCGCTTTAGCATTTCCTTTCTCAAACACTACCTAATAGGCTAATATTCTCAGAATTGTAAATAACTCGAGGTAATAATTTGTGACAACTTCCTTTTTCTTTTCTTCTATATTATATGACATAAGTGGGAAGGAGGGAGTGATTAATAAAAGAAAGAGAAATAGACTTTATGTTTTATGAGCATTAGACATTTGCAAGAAGTGGGAGAGATACATTGAGGGTTTCTAAAACCAACGGAACTAAATGCTAGCTGCTGATGTTTAATGTCGTAGTTTTTGAGGATGCTTTATTTGATCATCTGATCTCTCCTTTGAGTTCCTGTGGAGACTTATTAATTGCCCTTGCATTAACTAAAAAATGAAAAACGATAAAATATAGGAAAGCAAGAGAATGAAGTGAAGGTATAGTTTCTCAGCAGGAAGTTGTCTTGTTTTAAAGTTGTGACTTATCATATATTCTCAATATTTTTCCTTTTTGATGTCCATTAACTCTTGGTATTTCAAAATTGCAGTGTTTGTGCAGTGAGTGCGCCAAAGCACTGAGGCATCAATCAAATAAGTGCCCTATATGCCGCCAACCGATTGAGGAACTTCTGGAGATTAAGGTCAACGAAGGTAAACCTAGATAATACTAAGTTTTGGTTACATTGTTTACTGCCGTTAAAGCTAATCTAAATAGTAGTATTTCTTATGAACACAGAAATGTTACGCAGTATCTAATGATTCGTGCAAGTGGCTCTATCTCTTCTGTCTTCAACCTTGACCTATTTTTTTTTCTTTTTCTGCTTTGTAGTGGCATCATAAAGCTGGGATGTTGTGACAGCCAGAATTGTAACAAGTCGAAGGTTTGGTTTTTGGTTTAATATTCGGCGTGTGATTGTATAGCACAGAGATTGTACATAATATGGTGTGAATAACAGAAGTTTTGCCAACATTTTCACCTTTTCCTTAAAGGAAAATTTAGACACATCTTTTAGTTATCCCTTTATTCTTGAGATAATTGGTTTAAGGACACCAATGTTTTTCCTCTTTTATTCTCTTTTCATTCTTATTTTCATGCGATGGAGAAAAAAGGGGTGGGAATATTTGTACTACAAGTAAAGTGGAGAAAAAAGGGGGGAAAAGCACAAGATGAATCTTGGCTTTGGCTTTACTAAGATCTTGAGAAGACAAAAGGCTGAAATGGTGTCTGAAAGTATAAGGAATCTGTTTGAATGGGAAGGATTGGTCTCTTGTGCAGAAGGGAGACAATTTTGAATGACGTTAAAGTAAAAGTGTTGATGGAATCAGTGTGCAGATCCCAAGGTTTCAACATTTGACGTATCACTGGATTATGTTGTTTATGTTCTTGACAGTAAAGGAAAAAGTATGCTTTGGACATAGCAGTTCAATTCTGCTTTAAGTTTGGGTAGAAATTACTTTCCTTCTCCACTTCCTTTTTTTGGTTTTCCACTGCAGAGTCAAAGATGGAAAAGAATATAACGAGTGTGAGATAAGACACTGAGAAGAACCAAAAGATTATGCTTCGTTTTCACGATATGCCTCTTTGCTTTTTCTCTTTATCCACATGAAAGTCCTCTAAAGCTATTTTTGTGATCGTTATAATTTTTATTTTTATGGAAAGTACTCTTTTAGAGAGTTATATTGTTTTGTGTTCTCCAAATAATGATGTAGAGTTGCGTATGCTAACTGATATTGGACCAAAAACTTTTGGAACGCCGATATTGCATGGCCTCATGTATACAGTTTTATGAGAGAACAAAATGCGACTATCATACGCACTAACTTGGACAGGTGAATGTTACTATAGAGAGAAATGGCGTTTGGACATAAGAATTGTAAAATTCTAAAATATGGTGAAATTTTTTTTCCAAGTGAAAATGGTATTTGAAATTTAGAGTTGTATTTGGACCTGAATATAATTTTGAATTATTTTTAAAGTTTTGTGAGTGCAAATTTTAGAAGACAGTTTTTTGGAGTTTTTCAAATTTTCGAAAATTTCCAACATGCATCTCAAGTGAAAATTGTAAATTTTATGAACAAACGCTTATTTTGAAAAAAAAGTGAAAATCCTTTGGAAAAAAGAAAAAAAATTATGTCGAAACGGGTTACATAGATTAGGACCTAGGAGATAAAATTTAAGAGGTGACGATGGGATTATGAGATGTACGAACTTGGAAAGGGATAAGGTAGTCATTTATTCGACAAATGAGTGTTTTTATTGATAAGGGGTGGTACTTTGTATTTTACAAAATAGGTTATCAAGGTAATCAGGCTTATAGCTTTTTCACCATTTCATTATCCCTCTACGTTTGGATATAGTTTAAAATTATCCTCTATTTCATGTTCGAATTCCGTTAGGCCAGTATATTCCTACAAGTAAGATTTGGAAATGTAATATGTACGACAATCTTATGCCTATCTTGAATAGTTTAATTCTGTGTAAATAATTTTTCATTCATTTTTCTTTAACTCTGTGCTTAGGCAAAGTTGAGTAGAAAATAAAAGGGAGGAAGTAATAATAAAATAATATAAAATAGATTCCACATTGAGTGCGTGTGTTGGATTGTGATACAAAACCTAATCCGTAAAAGGATTGGCGTGAAGTTAGCAGTGGCAACAGTGAGGCACTGTCTCCCGACAGTAGACGCGTCTCCTCCGAGACCACTTGTCCATTTCTTCAACAACAACAACAACTACCCAGTAAAGTCCCACAATAACAACTACCCACTTGTCCATTTCTTCGTTACCCACAAACGTTAGCGAGTCTCCTTCCTAGTGTCCGGCATTTCCTATTTTTTGTCCACTACTTCTTTTTTAATTTCTAAATTTATTACATGATACGTAATTTATTTGAACCTATTTAATTGATTGTATTTTTTAAGAAGAAAAAAAACTTGAATTTGTATAACTATAAATCATCTCATAAAAGGTAAAATGAAGAATTTAAAGTTTATAAAAATCATTTTTCTTCAAAATAACTAAA